>NC_091361.1:23068400-23085900 GCF_038502225.1 Cherax quadricarinatus
ACGGAGAATAGGATAGCAGATGAACAAGAAGGCTTTAGGAAAGGTAGGGGGTGTGTGGACCAGGTGTTTACAGTGAAACATATAAGTGAACAGTATTTAGATAAGGCAAAAGAGTTCTTTGTGGCATTTATGGATTTGGAAAAGGCGTATGACAGGGTGGATAGGGGGGCAATGTGGCAGATGTTGCAGGTGTATGGTGTAGGAGGTAGGTTACTGAAAGCAGTGAAGAGTTTTTACGAGGATAGTGAGGCTCAAGTTAGAGTACATAGGAAAGAGGGAAATTATTTCTCAGTAAAAGTAGGCCTTAGACAAGGATGTGTGATGTCACCGTGGTTGTTTAATATATTTATAGATGGGTTAGTAAGAGAAGTAAATGCGAGGGTCTTGACAAGAGGCGTGGAGTTAAAAGATAAAGAATCACACATAAAGTGGGAGTTGTCACAGTTGCTCTTTGCTGATGACACTGTGCTCTGGGGAGATTCTGAAGAGAAGTTGCAGAGATTGGTGGATGAATTTGGTAGGGTGTGCAAGAGAAGAAAATTAAAAGTGAATACAGGAAAGAGTAAGGTTATGAGGATAACAAAAATATTAGGTGATGAAAGATTGGATATCAGATTGGAGGGAGAGAGTATGGAGGAGGTGAATGTATTCAGATATTTGGGAGTGGACGTGTCAGCGGATGGGTCTATGAATGATGAGGTGAATCATAGAATTGATGAGGGGAAAAGGGTGAGTGTTGCACTTAGGAGTCTGTGGAGACAAAGAACTTTGTCCTTGGAGGCAAAGAGGGGAATGTATGAGAGTATAGTTTTACCAACACTCTTATATGGGTGTGAAGCATGGGTGATGAATGTTGCAGCGAGGAGAAGGCTGGAGGCAGTGGAGATGTCATGTCTGAGGGCAATGTGTGGTGTGAATATAATGCAGAGAATTCGTAGTTTGGAAGTTAGGAGAAGGTGCGGGATTACCAAAACTGTTGTCCAGAGGGCTGAAGAAGGGTTGTTGAGGTGGTTCGGACATGTAGAGAGAATGGAGCGAAACAGAATGACTTCAAGAGTGTATCAGTCTGTAGTGGAAGGAAGGCGGGGTAGGGGTCGGCCTAGGAAAGGTTGGAGGGAGGGGGTAAAGGAGGTTTTGTGTGCGAGGGGCTTGGACTTCCAGCAGGCGTGCGTGAGCGTGTTTGATAGGAGTGAATGGAGACGAATGGTTTTTAATACTTGACGTGCTATTGGAGTATGAGCAAAGTAACATTTATGAAGGGGTTCAGTGAAACCGGCAGGCCGGACTTGAGTCCTGGAGATGGGAAGTACAGTGCCTGCACTCTGAAGGAGGGGTGTTAATGTTGCAGTTTAAAAACTGTAGTGTAAAGCACCCTTCTGGCAAGACAGTGATGGAATGAATGATGGTGAAAGTTTTTCTTTTTCGGGCCACCCTGCCTTGGTGGGAATCGGCCAGTGTGATAATAAAATAATAAAAATATACATATATATATGTCGTGGCGAATAGACAGAGCTTGCGATCTTGGCTTAAATATCAACGCTCATCTTACCATATAGGACAAGCGAAAATTTGTGTATGCAATAATTTCGCCAAAATCGTTCTGAACCTAACGAAAAAAATATATATCACTGTGTTTGTTTAGTATTAAATTATTGTAAACAAATCTAAAATATATTTAGTTGGGTAAGCCTAAAATAAATTGTTCTTGTTATAATAAGGTTAGGTAAGTTTTCTAAGATTCTTTTGGAGCAAAATTAAAAATGTTTGTATTAACATTAATGAAAAAAATATATCTTGAAACGTATAAGAGAAAATTTTAGAAAGGACTTAATTTTAAATGAGTTCTTGCTAATTGACCAGTTTTACATATTCGGCACGACACACACACACACAGATATAAATATATATATATATATATATATATATATATATATATATATATATATATATATATATATATATATGTGTATATATATATATATATATATATATATATATATATATATATATATATATATATATATATATATATATATATATATATATATATATATATATATATATATATATATATATATGTATAGATATATATATATATATATACATATACACATATATATATATAAATATATATATATATATATATATATATATATATATATATATATATATATATATATATATATATATATATATATATAATCGGTGATACACACGTAACAACATGTACCTTATATGCCACCTTTATATCAATAATGTATCTCTTAAATCTTCTGTACCATATTATGTAATAAAATATTCCTATTGGTAAAAAAAATATATACTAAAAGATGGGGTGGTAGGGGAAGTGGAATATTCAAACGGCTTCAGGAAGAAATCCAAATATTCTTCCTTGAAGCCTTTTTATGCACTTCTCCGAGGCTATGGGTCCCACAACTTACACCAGAGGTGGACCCCATCCTATATATATATATATATATATATATATATATATATATATATATATATATATATATATATATATATATATATATATATATATATATATATATATATATATATATATATATATATATATATATATATATATATATATATATATATATATATAAGTATTTCTAGCAGTTTTAAAAAAATTATCAATTACGTTTCTTGGATATTTTAGATCAGTACCTATTTAATAAATTTTGGATATTTCTTCATCTATGAACTCTGGACAACAAATACGCAAAGCTCTCAAAAACATTGATGAGAATACAGACAGTTTAACTCTATCTTGATTCAAAGTCAAGAAGATAGGAGAAGGGCAAAGAAGACCGCTAACAGAGTATAGGCTAGGCGGCATAAGACTGCAAACCTCACTCAAGGAGAAAGATCTAAGGGTGAGTATAATACCAAGTACGTCACCAGAAGCACACATTTACCAGATAACTGCTGCGGCATATGGGAGCCTGGCAAACCTGAGAATAGCGTTCCGGTACTTCAGCAAGGAATCGTTCAAGACTTTATACACTGTGTACGTCAGGCCCATACTGGAGTACGCAGCACCAGTTTGGAACCCACACCTGGTCAAACACGTCAAGAAATTAGAGAAAGTGCAAAGGTTTGTAACAAGGCTTGTTCCAGAGCTCAGTTTCTGACGACACTGGAGGACAGGAGGGTCAGGGGAGACATGATAACGACATACAAAATACTGTGTGGAATAGACAAAGTGGACAGAGACAGGATGTTCCAGAGATGGGACACAGAAACAAGGGGTTACAATTGGAAGCTGAAGACTCAGATGAGTCAAAGGGATGTTAGGAAGTATTTCTTCAGTCACAGAGTTTTTAGGAAGTGGAATAGTCCGACGAGCGATGTAGTGGAGGCAGGAACCATGCATAGTTTTAAGACGAGATATGATAAAGCTCATGGAGCAGGCAGAGGGAGGACCCAGTAGCGGTCAGTGAAGAGGCGGGGTCAGGAGCTGAGTCTCGACCCCTGCAACCACAGTTAGGTGAGTACAATTAGGTGAGTACACACACACACTGCAAATGTAGTCCCAATTTTTAAGAAAGACAAAACGAAGCACTTGTATGCTATACACTGACGTGTATAGTATACGAAGTCATGGAGATTATTAGGAGGAGAGTGGTGAAGCACCAAGAACGGAACAAGCTTATAAACGACAACCAGCACGGATTCATGGAAGGCAAATAATGTTTCACAAACCTACTGGAGTTTTTGAAAAGGTAGCTGAAGTAAGACAAGAGAGAGAGAGAGAGGGGTGGTAGATTGCGTTTTCTTGGACTGCAAGAAGGCCTTCGACACAGTTCCTCAAAAAAAATTAGTGCAAAAGCTGGAAGACAGGCACGTATAGCAGGAAGGGCACTGCAATGTATCAGAGAATACCTGACAGGGTGGCAACAACGAGTCATGGTACGCGACGAGGTATCACAGTGGGCACCTTCAACGAGCAGGGTTCCACAGGGGTCAGCCCTAGGTCCAGTGCTATTTTTGGTATATGTAAATGACATGATGGAAGGGATAGACTCAGAAGTGTCCCTGTTTGCAAATGATGGGAAGTTAATTAAGAGAATTCAGTCATATGAGGACCAGGCAGGATTACCAAGAGACATGGACAGGTTGGAAGCTTGGTCCAGCAACTGGCTCCTGGAATTTATCCCGTCTAGATGCAAAGTCATGAAGATCGGGGAAGGGCAAAGAAGACCGCTAGGTGGCCAAAAACTAAATACCTCACTGAAGGATCTAGGGGTGAGTATAATACCGAGCACATCTCCTGAAGCACTCATCAATCAGATAACTGCTCCAGCATATGGGTGCCTGGCAAACCTGAGAACAGCGTTCGATGCCTCAGTAAGGAATCGTTCAAGACTCTATACACCGTGTACGTCAGACCCATACTGGAGTATGCAGCACCAGTTTGGAACACACACCTGGTCAAACTCGTCAAGAAATTAGAGAAAATGCAAAGGTTTGCAACAAGGCTAGTTCCAGAAATCATGGGAATGTCATACTAAGAAAGGTTAAGGAAAATCGGCCTGACGACACTGGAGGGCATGAGGGTTAGGTTAGACATGATAACGACATACAAAATACAGCGAGGAATTGACAAGGTGGAGAGAGACAGGATTTTCCAGAGATGGAACACAGAAAGAAGGGGTCACAATTGGAAGTTCAAGACTCAGATGAGTCAGAGAGACGTTAGGAAGTATTTCTTCAGTCGCAGAGTTGTCAGGAAGTGGAAGGGCCTAGAAAGTGACGTAGTGGAGGAGGGAACCATACCTAATTTTAAGACGAAGTTCGAATCGACCCCTGCAACCACGAATAGATGAGTACAAATAGGTGAGTACACACACACGCGCACACACAAACATACACACACACACACACACACACACACACACACACACACACACACACACACACACACACACACACACACACACACACACACATACATAAACCAACATGTCGGGAACGTCCATTAAAAAGATTTACTAACGACAACGATAAATTTAATGTCAACCTTTGGACGTCTCTTTTTCACTCAGAAGGTCAGAGTGAGATCGAGCTGTGAACTTTGGCGTTGATAAAGGGAATTGTCAAAAAGCGGAAAGGTCACTTCAGTCTGATTTCTACGACTGGTTACATATTTACAAGAGAAAGAGAGATGACAGGGGGAGATAAAAATAAATAAATGTATGTATATATATATATATATATATATATATATATATATATATATATATATATATATATATATATATATATATATATATATATATATATATATATATATATATATATATATATAAGTGTGAAACGAAAGCCTATAATTGTTTTACATGTTTTACATGTCTGTTTCATAAACATACAAGATTACAGGTACGTCTTGTTACTTCTACTTACACTTAGGTCACACTACACATACATGTACATGTTTATATCCATGGGGAAATGGAATAAGAATCTTTCCTCCGTAAGCCATGCGTGTTGTAAAAGTCAACTAAAATGCCGGGAACAATGGGCTAGTAACCCCTTTTCCTGTAATAATTACTAAAAAGAATAAGAAGAAAATTGTCAAAGTGGTAAGTCTCAATGTGTGTGGATGTTGTGTGAATGATAAGAAAGAGATGATTGTGGATGTTATGAATGAGAAGAAGCTGGATGTCCTGGCTTTAAGTGAAACAAAGCTGAAGAGGGTGGGAGAGTTTCAGTTAAGAGGAATAAATGGGATTAGGTCAGGGGTTTCAAATAGAGTTAGAGCTAAAGAAGGAGTAGCAATAATGTTGATGGATAAATTATGACAGGAAAAGAGGGACTATAAATGTATTAATTCAAGGATTATGTGGAGTAAAATAAAGGTTGGATGTGAAAAGTGGGTTATAGTAAGCGTATATGCACCTGGAGAAGAGAGAAGTGTAGAGGAGAGAGAGAGAGAGATTTTGGAAAATGTTGTGTGAATGCGTGGGGAGTTTTGAACCAAGTGTGAGAGTAATGGTGGCTGGGGATTTCAATGGTAAAGTGGGCAAAAATGTTGTGGAGGGAGTAGTAGGTAAATTTGGGGTGCCAGGGGTAAATGTAAATGGGGAGACTTTAATTGAGCTATGTGTAGAAAGAGGTTTGGAAATAAGTAATACATATTTTATGAAGAAGATAAATAAATATACAAGGTATGATATAGCACGTAATGAAAGTAGTTTGTTAGATTATGTATTGGTGGATAAAAGGTTGATGGGTAGGCTCCAGGATGTACACGTTTATAGAGGTGCAACTGATATATCGGATCATTATTTAGTTGTAGCTACAGTTAGAGTAAGAGGTAGATGGGAAAAGAGGAAAATGGCAACAACAAGCAAGAGGGAGGTGAAAGTGTATAAACTAAGGGAGGAGGAAGTTCGGGTGAGATATATTCAACTATTGGCAGAAAGGTGGGCTGGTGCAAGTATGAGTAGTGGGGGGGTTGAAGAGGGTTGGAATAGTTTTAAAAATGCAGTATTAGAATGTGGAGCAGAAGTTTGTGATTATAGGAGGGTGGGTGCAGGAGGAAAGAGGAGTGCTTGGTGGAATGATGAAGTAAAGGGTGTGATAAAAGAGAGAAAGTTAGCTTATGAGAGGTTTTTACAAAGCAGAAGTGTTATAAGAAGAGTAGAGTATATGGAGAGTAAAAAAAAGGTGAAGAGAGTGGTGAGAGAGTGCAAAACAGGAGCAGATGATAGAGTGGGAGAGGCACTGTCAAGAAATTTTAAAGAAAATAAGAAAAAATTTGGGAGTGAGTTAAACAAGTTAAGAAAGCATAGAGAACAAATTTATTTGTCAGTTAAAAACAGAGTAGGGGAGTTAGTAGATGGGGAGATGGAGGTTTTGGGTAGATGGCGAGAGTATTTTGAGGAACTTTTAAATGTCGACAAAGAAAGGGAAGCGGTAATTACATGCACTGGCCAGGGAGGTATACCATCTTTTAGGAGTAAAGAAGAACAGGATGTGAGTGTGGGGGAGGTGTGTGAGACATTACGTAGAATGAAAGGGGGTAAAGCAGCTGGAACTGACGGGATCATGATAGAAATGTTAAAGCAGGGGGGATATAGTGTTGGAGTGGTTGGTATTTTTGTTTAATAAATGTATGAAAGAGGGGAAGGTACCTAGGGATTGGCACAGAGCATGTATAGTCCCTTTATATAAAGGGAAGGGGGACAATAGAGATTGTAAAAATTATAGAGGAATAAGTTTACTGAGTATACCAGGAAAAGTGTACGGTACGGTTATAATTGAAAGAATTAGAGGTAAGGCAGATTGTAGAATTGCGGACGAGCAAGGAGGCTTCAGAGTGGGTAGGGGATGTGTAGATCAAGTGTTAACATTGAAGCATATATGTGAACAGTATTTAGATAAAGGTAGGGAAGTTTTTATTGCATTTATGGATTTAGAAAAGGCATATGATAGAGTGGATAGGGGAGCAATGTGGCAGATGTTGCAAGTATATGGAATAGGTGGTAAGTTACTAAATGCTGTAAAGAGTTTTTATGAGGATAGCAAGGCTCAAGATAGGGTGTGTAGAAGAGAGGATGACTACTTCCCAGTAAATGTAGGTCTTAGACAGGGATGTGTAATGTCACCATGGTTGTTTAATATATTTATAGATGGGGTTGTAAAAGAAGTAAATGCTGGGGTGTTCGGGAGAGGGGTGGGATTAAATTATGGGGAATAAAATACAAAATGGGAATTGACACAGTTGTTTTTTGCTGATGATACTGTGCTAATGGGAGATTCTACAGAAAAATTGCAAAGGTTAGTGGATGAGTTTGGGAGTGCGTGTAAAGGTAGAAAGTTGAAAGTGAACATAGAAAAGAGTAAGGCGATGAGGGTATCAAATGATTTAGATAAAGAAAAATTGGATATCAAATTGGGGAGGAGGAGTATGGAAGAAGTGAATGTTTTCAGATACTTGGGAGTTGACGTGTCGGCGAATGGATTTATGAAGGATGAGGTTAATCATAGAACTGATGAGGGAAAAAAGGTGAGTGGTCCATTGAGGTATATGTGGAGACAAAAAACGTTATCTATGGAGGCAAAGAAGGGAATGTATGAAAGTATAGTAGTACCAACACTCTTATATGGGTGTGAAGCTTGGGTTGTGAATGCAGCAGCGAGGAGGAGGCGGTTGGAGGCAGTGGAGATGTCCTGTCTAAGGGCAATGTGTGGTGTAAATAGTATGCAGAAAATTCGTAGTGTGGAAATTAGGAGAAAGTGTGGAGTTAATAAAAGTATTAGTCAGAGGGCTGAAGAGGGGTTGTTGAGGTGGTTTGGTCATTTAGAGAGAATAGATCAAAGTAGAATGACATGGAGACCGTATAAATCTGTAGGGGAAGGAAGGCAGGGTAGGGGTCGTCCTCGAAAAGGTTGGAAGGAAGAGGTAAGGGAGGTTTTGTGGGCGAGGGGCTTGGACTTCCAGCAGGCGCGAATGAGCGTGTTTGATAGGAGTCAATGGAGACGAATGGTATTTGGGACCTGACGATCTGTTGGAGTGTGAGCGGGGTAATATTTAGTGAAGGGATTCAGGGAAAGCGGTTATTTTTATATAGCCGGACTTGAGTCCTGGAAATGGGAAGTACAATGCCTGCACTCTAAAGGAAGGGTTCGGGATATTAGCAGTTTTGAGGGACATGTTGTGTATCTTTATACGTATATGCTTCTAAACTGTTGTATTCTGAGCACCTCTGCAAAAACAGTGATTATGTGTAATGTGAAAGTGTTGAATGATGATGAAAGTATTTTCTTTTTGGGGATTTTCTTTCTTTTTGGGTCACCCTGCTTCGGTGGTAGACGGTCGACTTGTTAAATATATATATATATATATATATATATATATATATATATATATATATATATATATATATATATATATATATATATATATATATATATATATATATATATATATATATATATATATATATATATATATATATATATATATATATATATATATATATATATATATATATATAAAAGCCACGAACGAGTGGTATTTATAACAGAACTGCGACTAGCCAATGGCTCGAACCCACGTCGTTTTGGCCCGCCTCATGGTGAGCGAAATCCATATGACGCTCTAACCCACAGGACCACTCAATCCTACAAGAATCACACACTCGACTCTCACTACTCGACTCATCAAGGGGAGGATTATAGTCCTGAGAGGTTTTTTGTGTACCGGTTATTTCATCTTCCTCACTACTGCAGGTGATATTAACTGATGCGTCAGATTCATCATCTGACAACAGTGGCATGTCATTCACAGTCTCAATCGGCATATTCCAAACACTTACTATAGGAGACAGTGGCGGCTCCATGTGGAAATGTTTAAGTCCACTTGGGGTATCACTTGAAACTACTTGAACTTTTGGGACAGTTTCTACAGCGGTAGATTGTGCATCAGTGTCTGGTGCAAGTTCAAGGGCAGGTGTTAACGCACTGGTCTGAGTTGTTGTTTCAACTGGGTCTTCCATTACGGCTGGGCCTTGGTTGTGTGATGAAGTTGACTTATGTATGGTTTTGGAGGTGGGCACATGCTTCCTGTCCTGAGGAAACTGGTTCATTATTGAGTTCACATTAATTGGGATGATTAAGGGCCTGGCTCCATTAGCTACTAACAAATCATTTAAAATAGAGGAGCAGCGTTTAACATTGCTACCTGCTATCTTCTTGGATAACATGAGCAGTGTACCTCTCATAGCATCTACCTCTGAGGACAGGGGAACAAAGGGATTGATAATGGTCCTTGTGCCTGGTATATAATAGGGTTAGGGTTAGGGTTAGGGTGGGGAGCTGCAGGAGGGGCAGAACTCTAAACATTATAATTGATAGAGGTGACAGTAGGCGTCCCACCAGATCCAAATAGATTAGGGAACGAGTCCTGATACATTTTTGGAGGTGCTTGGGAAGTGGTTTTCTTGGTGTTTGCCTGTTCCTTAGCATCCAGAATTTGCTGTATTGTAGATTTCCTGACAGGGCAGCTAGGGGAGACAGCATGATGTTTCCCTTTACAAAGGGCACACTTGGGGTTGTTTCTGTTGGGGCAGTCCCTGAAAACATGCTCACCAGAGCAGATACTGCAAATCGTTTTTTGGCTGCTGCATTTATTTGTGTTATGATCAAACTCATAACACTTAAAACATTGTGTGACACTGACAAACCTTTCCATGGAGATTTGGTCTGGTGTACACCTGGTGTGCATCCGGTTCCAAAGCATTCCACACCATTTTGACATATGATTTTTTGCTCCTTCCGGTGTCTCAGGGATTAATTTTAATGTTTGCTGGATGCCTGAACTTTTGGCAGATTTATATGCCTTAAGAACCTTGAACTCGGAGTTTTCATGATTAATTTCTTCAACAAGTTCTTCAGCAGTGCAGTTTCTCATGAAACTGTTGATTCTTTCCTCAAATACAGTACGTTGTGCCTGGCAGCCGTCAGGTGGGATGGGGATGATACCCAGCAGCTCTTCAGAGGAGGAGAGTAGAAGTACTGCAGCAGAGTCTGGAATACATCCACTGGTGCAATAGTGGAATTGGTACAAATGCAATCAAGTATTTCGCTCTTGGACTTCTGGTTGTCAGTGACACGAATTCTTAGTCTTATTTTCGGCATGATGCCCAGTAAGGTACAGCTGACACATAAGATATATACAAAAAAAAAACTTCCCTATGTGTTATTCCTAAACAACCCTACTTCAGCTGACTTATGAAGGTCAGTCCCTAAGATAGCCTACACTCGAGGAGTGAGGGGGACGGGGCCCCTAAGATAACCTACCCTCGAGGAGTGAGGGGGACGGGGCCCCTAAGATAACCTACCCTCGAGGAGTGAGGGGGACGGGGCCCCTAAGATAACCTACCCTCGAGGAGTGAGGGGGACGGGGCCCCTAAGATAACCTACCCTCGAGGAGTGAGGGGGACGGGGGCCCAAGGCAATGATCGACAGAGTTTAAAATACCACACGGGCAACTAGATAGTCACCTTGCCTTGTTTTATATCGCCAGAGGCGAAGTTTCCGAAAAAAGAAGACGACAGGAAAGGAAGAAGGACAGCAGTGTAAGTAGTGTGTACGTGGTTAGGCCAGTGTATTTCTCGGGAATTGTGGGGTGAGGCTGGGGTAGGATGAGGTGGTGGGTTGGAGAGGTGGGGAAATAGCAAGCTAGTCACCGCCTTACCCTCTTGAAGGGATGAGGCTCGAAATGACAGCAAGTTTAAATTATTGTTATTATTATTACGTGAGCAAATCACCTGCAGGAGGCTTACAGGGCATTACCTGAATTATTACCTGCAAGTAATTTGGGTAAGATAAGTGGGACTTAAGTCACAGCAGGTCACTGAACTGTCACTACCTCGATGATCACTTCTTCACCACTCTCACAAAAAGCTAGACCTGACATGAAATTAATATTTATAATATTAAAACCAGCTACTCTGGTAAATTAAAGTTGTGGACTGAATATATTTAGGCTTGCTGGGTACACAAAATGTAATTAGTATTAACACTTACAATTTAATTACTGTAGCTGGATCACACCACAACACCTTTCTAACAGCTAAACCCTACACTGGCCAGATAGAGATCTAAATGCAAGGACTAATGGTGTACTTTCCTGTGAGTGATGTTGATAAACAACTTAATTAAAATTGTTTTTGTATTCCCCCTTGCTTTTATTTTTACTCACATTTATAATTAAAATTTTCAGAGAATGGGGTTTGGTATAAAGCTAAGATACATTACATATTTACATAATTCATTTTGTAACCTAACTACAAATAATTACATCATCTAAATATATCCCTAATTTATTAGTATTGAACCTTTCACAAATTTTCCTTTTAACAACAATTTAATTTCATCTCTCCATTTATTTACACAATTATTAGATTATAACAATAACAAATATTTACTGTTCCATTTACCTATTAATTATCAGAGCTAGGAAGCTTACCATATATTACATGGCCTCCTGCTGTTTTTAGAAGTAACACAACATTTCCTTACCATATCTTTTACAAACATAGCATAATAATCACTCACTACTAGAAGATCTATTGGCCCCACTGAGTCATTATTCACACAAGAGGGTGCCAATTCTACACTATTTTGTGAAAGCCTTTTAGTAGCTTTACTAACCCCTATTGTAGAGGTTTTTTTGTGGGAGTCTATCAACTATAACTGCATTGATGCATTTTCTCTCATTGCCCAGGCCGACATTTACATACACAGTGTTGTACAACTGCGCACTTTTATCTGATAGAAAACCAGATAATTTTAGATTTGTAAGATCCCCCCTTTTGCACTTTCATACCAATATGGCCGCTACGTTTTATTTATGTATGTTGAGTTACCTGGTCCAATAATGTAGTTGCATTTTTTATTTACTCCTTTTATCCTGTACTTGTTCATTCATCACAGGTAAGGATACTTCAACTATTCCATCACCATTAACATTAGCTGCAATTTTTACATTCGTAACTGTTGTTTCAGTGTTAACGTTTTTATCATGATTGTCGTTATCATCATAATTATTATCCCTATACAAACCCTGGCATTGACAGCATTTATTCAGTTTGGCATAACTATCCTTTACATTATGACTGCCTAAACATCTGATACATTTGTCAAGTTCTTCCAACCTTTCCACTTTTACATCACATGAAACATAAACATTACAATTCTTGTAATAATGTTGGTAGAATTACCGACAATATGTAAAGTAAAAGGACACAAGTGCAACTAATGTGACATTTTATTGTGGCAACGTTTCGCTCTCCAATGCTCCTGGAGAGCGAAACGTTGCCACAATAAAATGTCACATTAGTTGCACTTGTGTCCTTTTACTTTACATTACAATTCTTGGAGAACTGAGTACCCTTGTGAAAAAGACAATCCCTCTTTTGCTTGACTTGCCCAATGTTAACTAGGCCACTCTTATTAAGGTACTTATTCCTCTTAATTTGATGTGGATAATCAATGTTTTTGGTTCCTGCTACTTGATATGTGCCTATGCAACCCTTTTTATGGTTATGGATTATAATGATTATTACCATTAGAATATTTATTCCATTTGTGACATATACATTAAAATAATCATGTGTTACATTCTTAGAATTATTTAGATGTCTTGTCTCTAATTGAACATTTAATTCTTGTAGACCTAATCTTATTTCCTCCAGAGAAAAATAACCTTTGTGGTATTTATTAGACAATCACTCTATAGTATTGCTGGTCAGTTTATTCTATAAGACAACACTTAATATCCAGCCTGATTAACCCAGATCAAACATATTACTGAAGGACTTAAGAGTGTTGTTTAATTTGACCCTAAAGTGTTGCAGATTGTGGTAACTGTGTTCTGGAGTTTTTAAATTAATAACAATATTTACTAGGTCGCTCCTGGAGAGCGAAACGTTGCCACAATAAATGTCACATTAGTTGCACTTGTGTCCTTTTACTTTACATAGGTCTAACCTACTTCGATCCCTATTACCATAGGTTACCTCTAACAAGTCAGCTGCCTCCAGGTAACTAGTGTCAATATTTTGGAACCCTTGAGTTCCAGGTCAGAGACATCGCCTCTGACCTGCCCTTTGAGATAAAATAATTTTGTAACATCTATTAGGTCATTCCTCATATGCACAGCAGCCTTAAATATTGACCAGAATTCCTCCCTGGATGTTTGGGCAAAAACCTGGCATTTACACTACTAGATTGCTCATCTGCACGATTTACACATTTTAATTTATTTAATACCTCATTTTTACAGGATAGTATTGTCTCTTCCAGTTCATAATATTGATTAATTAACAATTCCCTTTCATTATCATCTATACAGTTCACCAGCAGATCACCTACATGTTCTGTTTATTGCAGTTTATATGACACATATCTATTTTCTAATGATTCCAAGTACAGTTTTAAATTAACGTTATTCACAGTTTCCCCTGCCAGCAGTTCAAGGCACCTATTTTAAGCTCTGGTCACATGATCTTTTCTGCATTCAATGAGGCCTTTATAGCCTTAATTTCTATGTATTATCATCGGCATTAATTACATTACCCTCATCCATAGCTCTGTTATGTATTAGACTCAATTATGAGCACTGATTATACAAATTATACAATGAGACATTGGTATAATTATTACAGTATGTACCAACTATCCTAGCCAAATATTTCCTGGCTTAGCAAATTAATTATACTACTACTACTACTACTACTAATAATAATAATAATAATAACAATAATAATAATAATAATTATTATTATTATTATTATTATTATTATTATTATTATTATTATTATTATTATTATTATTATTAGAAAGAAGACAATTATTGTCACTCCTAGCGCTAACTGGGCTTAGAAAATTAACACTTATAGAAATTACAGTCCCAGCCTCACTATGCTTAGCAATTAATTTATATAATTACACAAATCCATTAATATTACAAATGTATAAGAAACACAACCCCAGCCCTACTGGGCATGCAAATCCAATTAATTGTGGCAACTATAATCCATTACACAAACACTATTAATTAATTAAGTAATGTCAATTATATGTGAACCCAGCAATCCATTAATTTCAATCAAATCATTAAATTAAATTAAATTTTCCCTGATTACATATCTCAGTTCGTTAGAACCAAACATTTATTGTGAATTATTATTATTCTTATTATGTGAACAAATTACGTGCAGGAGGCTTACAGGGTAATACCTGAATTATTACCTGCAAGTAATTTGGGTGAGATAAGTGGGACTTAAGTCACTGCAGGTCACTGAACTGTAACTCCCTCGATGACCACTTCTTCACCACTCTCACAAAAAGCTAGACCTGACATTAAATTAATATTTATAATATTAAAACCAGCTACTCTGATAAATTAAAGTTCTGGACTGTATACATTTAGGCTTGCTGGGTACACAAAATATAATTGGTATTAACATTTACCATTTAATTACTGTAGATGGATCACACCACAACACCTGTCTAACACCTAGACCCTACACTGGCCAGCTAGAGATCTAAATGCAAGGACTAATGGTGTACTTTCCTGTGAGTAATGTTTGCATCCCTCATCTTCCACCATCCACATGTAATTGTTGAGGTCCCGCAAATTGCCTGTCCCAGTTCTTCAGCATGGAACATTAACATGGGTTCCTAATTGCAAATTTAGAGAACACCTGATCACATTGCACAACTCAGTCCAATATTCACACATTAAATTCAAATTGCATCTCTCTCCGGCGTCACTCTGCAGCTCTTCTACACCTCTCTCCACTCGAAATTTCTCAAAACTGTCAAATCAACATCATATTTTATTACACAATTATTATATTATTCATTTATATATTCTACATTTAGGAAATTATGTAAAAAAAAATCCACAGCAAGCAAGTTTTCAGCTCTGATCAAACTAGAACTCAGGATAACCCAATAAGTGTAACCTTGGGTCTTAGTGTTCAAAGTGAAAACACAGACTTCCTCTCACTGCGCCGTCCTCTTGCAGAATTTCTATGTCGTGTGTAGGTTTTTGGGAATCGGGAATCTAATGTCGTGCATTGGTGGAGCACCGTGTGAGAGTGAAGAGAGAGATGTTTGTGGTTGGCTGCTGACTTGCTTGAAGGTTTTAGTAGTGTCAGCTCGATGTTTGGTTATGGTAGCATAAGTTGGGGAGTTGGTGGAGTTAATCTTCTTTTGATCATCGGTATTTTCTTAGAGATGGTTGCCTTTCTTATAGGGCATTTTGCTGCAAAAGTATGGAGGTCGTTCTTGCAGTTATGGCATTTTGATTCTGTTGTTGCTGTGCAATTCTTACAGTCATGCGCTTCGGCACCAGAACTTTTTATCTTTGACTGAACAATCCTTGACTTGGTGAGGGTAGGAAGAGCAGGTCCAGCGTGGAGTGATGCCGAAGAAACGTTCAGATTCAATGTTTCTTGAGTCGATATTATAGTATAACATTACTATTACATCTTGTAAAGTGTGGCTGGAAAAGGAAATGTTGGTGAAAGTTCTCTTGATTATGGAGGTACCGGGAAGTTTTATTATAGTATAAACGGAGGCCCGTGGGTTCTGTTCCTCCATAGTGGTGTTTATATCAGTGTTAGATTAGTCGGTAATGAATCTGTCAAATCGCTTGACAAAAACCAGCTGCATTGAATTCCAGAGAAGGAAGAACATGGAATCTTACATTTTACGCTGCAGCGCTGTATGACCCTTGTGGGTTTAGCGCTTAGTTTCTATTGTAATAATAATAATAATAATAATAATAATAATAATAATAATAATAATAATAATAATAATAATAATAGTGTAGATGTGATGATCTTGTCTGTTTCAGCATCACTGAAGGAAGCGACGATGAAGGAGTCTTCTGTTGTGGTGATTCCGGTGACCTTGATTTGGAGAGTATTCTTCAAGATGGCTCCAAAGGGCCAGCTTAAAACAATTGTTAATGACGCCACTAAGTGGCTTGATTCTCAGACGATGTGAAAACATCGTGAGAAGAAAGAAAGAAGTTTCCCTGTCCAACGTGGACTGTAGGGAGACTGGTAGTGGTGTGAGGAGCTTCTGCTGTCTGCACGTGCACGTCACCAGAGGAATATAAAACGAATGAGTCATTATCTATCGTGTCGGTATTTTATATCATTTCTTTCCAAATTCTGGTGGTTATTTCCTCTCATTGGTCGATGTACTACATGGTATAGTGGTGCTGTTCACTCATTGGACGTTGTACATGCTATAGCGATGCTGTTCACTCATTGGTCGAAGTTTTGCATGTACTGGTTGTTCTGTTCTCTCATTGGTCAGTGATTTACATGTTCTGGCGATGTTAATCTCCTGATTGGTCAATATATAACAAGTTATGATTATACTTAATATTTACTGATCGATACATAATATACTTAAATAGTGCAGCTCTGTCATTTGTCGATAAATATTATGTTAAAGTGGTGCCTATCTCTCATTGGTCGATAAATATATGTTAAAGTGATGCTGATCTCTCATTGGTCATCACATAATAAGTTAATAAGCCAAAATAGTGTAAATCTCTTGTGGATCAATACATAGCGTGTTTAAGTGGTGTTGGTTTCTCATTGGTCGATTCATAATATGTTGAAGTTGTGCTTGTCTCTCATTGGTAGATAACATAATACAGTGGTGCCGGTCTCTCATTGGCTGATAGAGTACAGCGATCTTAACGACTTCTGATTCTTAATAGGGACCTTTAGCTCAGTCTAACATTCATGGGTCAATAAAAAGTATTTTAATGGCGTATACAGCTGATTAGTCAGTCATGTTTACTGACGGTGCCAGTCACTCACGGGCCCACGACTGACACGTACTAATCTCTGATGTACTAAGCATGATACGAGTGGAAGCAGAGGTTCGTTTGTTGTTTCTGCTGCTGTTGCTGCTGCTGTTGCTGCTGCTGTTGCTGCTGCTGTTGCTG
>NC_091361.1:23088400-23195900 GCF_038502225.1 Cherax quadricarinatus
TCACTCCAGGTCCTTCTGTCACCCCTGGTTCTTCTGTCACTCCTGGTTCTTCTGTCACTCCTGGTCCTTCTGTCACCCCTAGTTCTTCTGTCACTCCTGGTTCTTCTGTCACTCCTGGTTCTTTTGTCACCTCTGGTCATTTTGTCACACATGGTTCTTCTGTCACCCCTCGTTCTTCTGTCATTCCTGGTCCTTCTGTCATCCCTGGTCTTTCTGTCACCCCTGGTTCATCTGTCACTCCTGGTCCTTCTGTCACCCCTGGTCTTCCTGTCACCCCTGGTTCTTCTGTCACTTGTGGTCCTTCTGTCATCCCGGGTTCTTCTGTCACTCCTGGTTCTTCTGTCATTCCTTTTTCTTCTGTTACTCCTTGTTATGTCATCCCTGGTCATTCTCTCACCCCTGGTTCTTCTGTCACCCCCTGGTCTTTCTGTCAACCATGGCCTTTCTGTCACCCCCTGGTCTTTCTGTCACCCCTGGTCCTTCTGTCACCCCATGGTCCTTCTGTCACTTCTGGTTCTTCTGTCATCTCTGATCCTTCTGTCACTCCTGGTCTTTCTGTCACCCCTGGTTCTTCTGTCAATCCTGGTCATTCTGTCATCCCTTGTCTTTCTGACACCCTGGTTCTTCTGATAATCCTGGTTCTTATGTCATTCCTGGTCCTTCTGTCATCCTTGGTCCTTCTGTCACCCCTGGTCCTTCTGTCACCCCTGGTCTTTCTGTCACCCCTGGTCCTTCTGTCATCGCTGGTCTTTCTGTCACCCCTGGTCCTTCTGTCACTCCTGGTTCTTCTGACACCCCTGGTTCCTCTGTCACTCCTGGTTCTTCTGACACCCTTTTCATTCTGTCAAACCTGGTTCTTCTGTCACCCCTGGTCCTTCTGTCATCGCTGGTCTTTCTGTCACCCCTGGTCCTTCTGTCACTCCTGGTTCTTCTGACACCCCTGGTTCCTCTGTCACTCCTGGTTCTTCTGACACCCTTTTCATTCTGTCAAACCTGGTTCTTCTGTCACTCCTGGTCCTTCTGTCACTCCTGGTTCTTCTGTCACTCCTGGTCCTTCTGTCACTCCTGGTCCTTCTGTCACTCCTGGTCCTTCTGTCACTCCTGGTCCTTCTGTCACTCCTGGTTCCTCTGTCACTCCTGGTTCTTCTGACACCCTTTTCATTCTGTCAAACCTGGTTCTTCTGTCACTCCTGGTCCTTCTGTCACTCCTGGTCCTTCTGTCACTCCTGGTTCTTCTGTCACTCCTGGTCCTTCTGTCACTCCTGGTCCTTCTGTCACTCCTGGTCCTTCTGTCACTCCTGGTTCTTCTGACACCCTTTTCATTCTGTCAAACCTGGTTCTTCTGTCACTCCTGGTCCTTCTGTCACTCCTGGTTCTTCTGACACCCTTTTCATTCTGTCAAACCTGGTTCTTCTGTCACTCCTGGTCCTTCTGTCACTCCTGGTTCTTCTGACACCCTTTTCATTCTGTCAAACCTGGTTCTTCTGTCACTCCTGGTCCTTCTGTCACTCCTGGTCCTTCTGTCACTCCTGGTTCTTCTGTCACTCCTGGTCCTTCTGTCACTCCTGGTCCTTCTGTCACTCCTGGTTCTTCTGTCACTCCTGGTCCTTCTGTCACTCCTGGTTCTTCTGTCACTCCTGGTCCTTCTGTCACTCCTGGTCCTTCTGTCACTCCTGGTTCTTCTGTCACTCCTGGTCCTTCTGTCACTCCTGGTCCTTCTGTCACTCCTGGTCCTTCTGTCACTCCTGGTTCTTCTGTCACTCCTGGTCCTTCTGTCACTCCTGGTTCTTCTGTCACTCCTGGTCCTTCTGTCACTCCTGGTCCTTCTGTCACTCCTGGTTCTTCTGTCACTCCTGGTCCTTCTGTCACTCCTGGTCCTTCTGTCACTCCTGGTCCTTCTGTCACTCCTGGTCCTTCTGTCACTCCTGGTTCTTCTGTCACTCCTGGTCCTTCTGTCACTCCTGGTCCTTCTGTCACTCCTGGTCCTTCTGTCACTCCTGGTCCTTCTGTCACTCCTGGTCCTTCTGTCACTCCTGGTCCTTCTGTCACTCCTGGTCTTCTGTCACTCCTGGTCCTTCTGTCACTCCTGGTCCTTCTTCTGTCACGCCGGGTCCTTCTGGCACGCCAGGTCCTTCTGTCACTCCTGGTTCTTCTGTCACTCCTGGTCCTTCTGTCACTCCTGGTTCTTCTGTCACACCTGGTGCTTCTGTCTCCTGGTCCTTCTGTCACTCCTGGTCCTTCTGTCACTCCTGGTTCTTCTGTCACTCCTGGTCCTTCTGTGACTCCTGGTTCTTCTGTCACTCCTGGTTCTTCTGTCACTCCTGGTCCTTCTGTCACTCCTGGTCCTTCTGTCACTCCTGGTTCTTCTGTCACTCCTGGTCCTTCTGTCACTCCTGGTCCTTCTGTCACTCCTGGTCCTTCTGTCACCCCTGGTTCTTCTGTCACTCCTGGTCCTTCTGTCACTCCTGGTTCTTCTGTCACTCCTGGTCCTTCTGTCACTCCTGGTTCTTCTGTCACTCCTGGTCCTTCTGTCACCCCTGGTTTTTCTGTCGCCCCTGGTTCTTCTGTTACTCCTGGTCCTTCTGTCACTCCTGGTTCTTCTGTCACTCCTGGTCCTTCTGTCACTCCTGGTCCTTCTGTCACTCCTGGTTCTTCTGTCACTCCTGGTCCTTCTGTCACTCCTGGTCCTTCTGTCACTGGTTCTTCTGTCACTCCTGGTCCTTCTGTCACTCCTGGTTCTTCTGTCACTCCTGGTCCTTCTGTCACTCCTGGTCCTTCTGTCACTCCTGGTCCTTCTGTCACCCCTGGTTCTTCTGTCACTCCTGGTCCTTCTGTCACCCCTGGTTTTTCTGTCGCCCCTGGTTCTTCTGTTACTCCTGGTCCTTCTGTCACTCCTGGTTCTTCTGTCACTCCTGGTCCTTCTGTCACTCCTGGTTCTTCTGTCACTCCTGGTCCTTCTGTCACTCCTGGTCCTTCTGTCACTCCTGGTTCTTCTGTCACTCCTGGTCCTTCTGTCACTCCTGGTCCTTCTGTCACTCCTGGTTCTTCTGTCACTCCTGGTCCTTCTGTCACTCCTGGTTCTTCTGTCACTCCTGGTTCTTCTGTCACTCCTGGTCCTTCTGTCACTCCTGGTCCTTCTGTCACCCCTGGTTCTTCTGTCACTCCTGGTCCTTCTGTCACCCCTGGTTTTTCTGTCGCCCCTGGTTCTTCTGTCTCTCCTGGTCCTTCTGTCACTCCTGGTCCTTCTGTCACTCCTGGTTCTTCTGTCACTCCTGGTCCTTCTGTCACTCCTGGTTCTTCTGTCACTCCTGGTTCTTCTGTCACTCCTGGTCCTTCTGTCACTCCTGGTCCTTCTGTCACTCCTGGTCCTTCTGTCACTCCTGGTCCTTCTGTCACTCCTGGTTCTTCTGTCACTCCTGGTCCTTCTGTCACTCCTGGTTCTTCTGTCACTCCTGGTCCTTCTGTCACTCCTGGTCCTTCTGTCACTCCTGGTCCTTCTGTCACTCCTGGTCCTTCTGTCACTCCTGGTCCTTCTGTCACTCCTGGTCCTTCTGTCACTCCTGGTCCTTCTGTCACTCCTGGTCCTTCTGTCACTCCTGGTCCTTCTGTCACTCCTGGTCCTTCTGTCACTCCTGGTCCTTCTGTCACTCCTGGTTCTTCTGTCACTCCTGGTCCTTCTGTCACTCCTGGTTCTTCTGTCACTCCTGGTCCTTCTGTCACTCCTGGTTCTTCTGTCACTCCTGGTCCTTCTGTCACTCCTGGTCCTTCTGTCACTCCTGGTCTTCTTCTGTCCTTCTGTCACTCCTGGTCCTTCTGTCACTCCTGGTCCTTCTGTCACTCCTGGTCCTTCTGTCACTCCTGGTCCTTCTGTCACTCCTCCTGGTCCTTCTGTCACTCCTGGTCTTCTTCTGTCACTCCTGGTCCTTCTGTCACTCCTGGTCCTTCTGTCACTCCTGGTCTTCTGTCACTGTCACTCCTGGTCCTTCTGTCACTCCTGGTCCTTCTGTCACTCCTGGTCCTTCTGTCACTCCTGGTCCTTCTGTCACTCCTGGTCCTTCTGTCACTCCTGGTCCTTCTGTCACTCCTGGTCCTTCTGTCACTCCTGGTCCTTCTGTCACTCCTGGTCCTTCTGTCACTCCTGGTCCTTCTGTCACTCCTGGTCCTTCTGTCACTCCTGGTCCTTCTGTCACTCCTGGTCCTTCTGTCACTCCTGGTCCTTCTGTCACTCCTCGTCCTTCTGTCACTCCTGGTCCTTCTTTCACCCCTGGTTTTTCTGTCGCCCCTGGTTCTTCTGTCTCTCCTGGTCCTTCTGTCACCCCTGGTTCTTCTGTCATCCCTTGTCCTTCTATCACTCCTGGTCCTTCTGTCACTCCTGGTTTTTCTGTCACTCCTGGTTCTTCTGTCACTTCTGGTTCTTCTGTCATCCCTGGTTCTTCTGTCATTCCTGGTCCTTCTATCACTCCTGATCCTTCTGTCACTACTGATCCTTCTGTCATCTCTGGTCCTTCTGTCACTCCTGGTTCTTCCGTTACTCCTGGTCCTTCTGTCACCCGTCATCCTTCTGTTATCCCTGGTCCTTCTGTCACTTCTGATTCTTCTGTCATGCTTGACCCTTCTGTCATCTCGTATTTCTGTCATTCCTGGTCTTTCTGTGGTCTATTTCATCATGTTTAACAACTTTAGGTTCTCCTCATAGTTCATACATCTTTGCACTTTTTATCGTCTTCTTGACATTCCTTATCAGAAATGAGATTCATATTGGTGGTAGACATTCCAAAACTGGCATAGCGGAGGTCATATACAGTGTCGTGAATGACTCGTTATTGAGGTTCCTGGAAGCTATCATCAAATTTACCAGTTGCTTGTGTGCTCCACCGACAGCTAGTCGATTGTTATGTGCCTCAGGCGATATGCTCGGAAGTATGCTCACTGTGAGGTCTTGTTTCAAGGGGATGTACAACTTTTGTCTCCCCGTAGTCAGCACTCTGTTTCCGGTCGTCTCGCCCTTCCCCAGATTTTATAACTTTTCATATTTGGGGTGAAAAACTAGTAGTCATTTGTCGGACTAATCCTGTAGTTTATCCAGATTTGTTTGAAATATTTCCTGGTCTGCTCCTGTGTCTTTTCTCATTAATTTCACGTTATTAACGAATAAAGATACTTCTAACACTCTTCTGTTATGTCTTTGACGTACAAAAGAAACAGTACCGGCCCAGGTACTGACTCTTGATTTCTGCCTTCCTTTATGTGTTTGTGTGTGTTAGCAAAGAACTTCATTGAAAACTAAGTAGAATAACATTATTTGCCTGCCATCTGTAAAAACGTTGTTTTCCTAGTATAATGAGGGTTGGGAGTAGCATTTTAAGAATTATTTTATACGATTCGTCACTTCTCTTCTTACTTTTAAAGAATATTCTTGGCGTTAATCAGGTCCAGCTGTAAAGCCTTTTTCCCCTTCTCTATCCTGTCTACTATTTTCATTTTCTTTCTTGCAGTTGACTAATCTTTCACTCTGTTGGCGATGGTTCCTTAACAAATATTCTTAACACAGTACTTTCGTTTTATTCTTGAGTTTGTTCTCTCTGGATCGCTTGTTATGTACCATCTCAAGAATTCTGGTTTTGCTTGGGAGACGTTTATGCTTCTGTAACTTGACACGTCTTCTTTTTTCCCTAATAGTATTGCAAATCTTTTAGAAGAGATGGTCCGATAGGTGACTCCATTATTAACACCGATGTTCCCTATTTTCTAGCGCCTCGTAACATCGTAAACATGTCTGGTATCACATCACTTGCTTGTACTAGTTGCAGCGGTTAATTGATCATGCCTCATCAATCTTCTCTCGCACTGCAAACTGCTTCTCAATAATTATTTAGTCTTGATTTAAGTTCCAAGCATTTCCTGACTGCTTCCCTGTGATGCCAACCAGTCAAGGCTTTTATTGCTCTTTTAGCTTTTGTTTAAACATAACTGAGATACACGAACAAATACGCACAAATACACACACACACACACACACACACACACACACACACACATACACAACCTGACGACACTGGAGGACAGGAGAGATAGGGGGGACATGATAACGACATACAAAATACTGAGAGGAATTGACAAGGTCGACAAAGACAGGATGTTCCAGAGATTGGACACAGTAACAAGGGGACACAGTTAGAAGTTGAAGACACAGATGAATCACAGGGATGTTAGAAAGTATTTCTTCAGTCACAGAGTAGTCAGTAAGTGGAATAGTTTGGGAAACGATGTAGTGGAGGCAGGATCCATACATAGCTTTAAGCAGAGGTATGATAAAGCTCACGGTTCAGGGAGAGTGACCTAGTAGCGATCAGTGAAGAGGCGGGGCCAGGAGCTTGGACTCGACCCCCGCAACCTCAACTAGGTGAGTACAACTAGGTGAGTACACACACACACTCGCATATCACACACACACACACACACACACACACACACACACACACACACACACACACACACATACACACATGGGACTGGACAATATCTCCCCGTGGGTCCTTAGAGAGGGAGCGGATATGCTGTGTGTGCCACTTACCAAAATCTTCATCACATCTCTGGAAACTGAGCAACTATCGGAGGTATGGAAGACGGCAAATGTAGTTCCCATTTTTAAAAAAAGAGACAGAAAAGAGGCACTAAACTATAGACCAGTGTCACTGACGTGTATAGTATGCAAAGTTATGGGGAAGATTATCAGGAGGAAAGTGGTGAAGCACCTGGAACGGAACAAGATTATAAATGCCAACCAGCATGGATTCATGGAAGGCAAATCCTGTGTCACAAACCTTCTGGAGTTTTATGATAAAGTAACAGAAGTAAGACACGAGAGAGAGGGGTGGGTTGATTGCATCTTCTTGGACTGCAAAAAGGCCTTTGACACAGTTCCTCACAAGAGATTTGTGCAGAAGCTAGAGGATCAGGCGCATATAACAGGAAGGGCACTGCAATGGATCAGAGAATACCTGACAGGGAGACAACAACGAATCATGGTGCGTGATGAGGTATCACAGTGGGCACCTGTGACGAGCGGGGTCCCACAGGGGTCGGTCCTAGGACCAGTGCTATTTTTGGTATATGTGAACGACAAGATGGAAGAGTTAGACTCAGAAGTGTCCCTGCT
This sequence comes from Cherax quadricarinatus, assembly GCF_038502225.1. Classification (NCBI taxonomy): domain Eukaryota; kingdom Metazoa; phylum Arthropoda; class Malacostraca; order Decapoda; family Parastacidae; genus Cherax; species Cherax quadricarinatus. Next base: position 23,095,560 of record NC_091361.1, read on the forward strand.
CGCAGATGATGTGAAGTTAATGAGAATTAAATCAGATGAGGATCAGGCAGGACTTCAAAGAGACCTGGACAGACTGGACACCAGGTCCAGCAACTGGCTTCTCGAAATTAACCCCTCCAAATGGAAAGTCATGAAGATCGGGGAAGGGCACAGACGGACTATAGGCTAGGTGGCCAAACACTGCAAACCTCGCTCAAAGAGAAAGATCTGGAAGCACACATCAACCAGATAACTGCTGCAGCATATGGGCGCCTGGCAAACCTGAGAACAGCGTTTCGATACTTTAGTAAGAAATCGTTCAAGACACTGTACACCGTGTACGTCAGGCCCATACTGGAGTATGCAGCAATTGTTTGGAACCCGCACTTGATCAAGCATGTCAAGAAATTAGAGAAAGTGCAAAGGTTTGCGACAAGGTTAGTTCCAGAGCTAAGGGGAATGTCCTATGAAGAAAGGTTAAGGGAAATCGGCCTGATGACACTGGAGGACAGGAGGGTCAGGGGAGACATGATAACAACATATAAAATACTGCGTGGAATAGACAAGGTGGACAAAGCCAGGATGTTCCAGGGAGGGGACACAGAAACAAGAGGTCACAATTGGAAGTTGAAGACTCAGATGAGTCAAAGGGATGTTAGGAAGTATTTCTTCAGTCACAGAGTTGTCAGGGAGTGGAATAACCTAGAAAGTGACGTAGTGGAGGCAGAAACCATACATAGTTTTAAGCGAGGTTTGATAAAGCTCATGGAGCGGGGAGAGAGAGGACCCAGTAGCAACCAGTGAAGAGGCGGGGCCAGGAGCTAGGACTTTACCCCTGCAACCACAAATAGGTGAGTACAAATAGGTAAGGTGAGTACACAAACACACACACACACACACACACACACACACACACACACACATACACATAGCGGGAACGCTTCACTCTGGTGGTCCCAAGGTGATAATTGCAGTGATGTATAACCCACCAAAGAATAGCAGGAGGCCAAGGCAAGAGTATGACGAGAGCAATAGAGCGATGGTTGACACACTGGCTGCAGTGGCGAGAAGAGCTCATGCATGCAGGGCAAAGCTCCTGATCATGGGCGACTTTAACCACAAGGAGATCGAATGGGAGAACTTGGAGCCACATGGGGGCCAAGATACATGGAGGGTTAAGATGATGGAGGTGGTACTGGAAAACTTCATGTACCAACACGTAAGGGACACTACAAGAGAGAGAGGAGAGGATGAACCAGCAAGACTGGACTTAGTATTCACCTTGAGTAGTGCAGATATTGAGGACATCACATATGAAAGACCCCTTGGAGCCAGCGATCATGTGGTTTTGAGCTTCGAATACACAGTAGAGCTACAAGTGGAGGGGGAAGCAGGAAGGCCAGGACAAATGAAACCAAACTACAGGAAAGGGGACTACACAGGAATGAGGAACTTCCTGAATGAGGTTCAGTGGGACAGAGAACTGGCAGGGAAGCCAGTTAATGAGATGATGGAATATGTAGCAACAATGTGCAAGGAGGCTGAGGAGAGGTTTGTACCCAAGGGTAACAGGAATAATGGAAAAGCCAGGATGAGCCCATGGTTCACCCAAAGATGCAAGGAGGCAAAAACCAAGTGTGCTAGGGAATGGAAGAAATATAGAAGGCAAAGAACCCAGGAGAATGAGAGCAGTCGTAGAGCCAGAAACGAATATGCACAGATAAGAAGGGAGGCCCAACGTCAATATGAAAACGGCATAGCAGCAAAAGCCAAATCTGACCCAAAGCTGTTATACAACCACATCAGGAAGAAAATAACTGTCAAGGACCAGGTAATCAGGCTAAGGAAGGAAGGAGGAGAGACAACAAGAAATGACCGTGAAGTATGTGAGGAACTCAACAAGAGATTCAAAGAAGTGTTCACAGAGGAGACAGAAGGGGCTCCAGAAAGACGGAGAGGTGGGGTACACCACCATGTGCTGGACACAGTACACACAACCGAGGAAGAAGTGAAGAGGCTTCTGAGTGAGCTAGATACCTCAAAGGCAATGTGGCCAGATAACATCTCTCCATGGGTCCTGAGAGAGGGAGCAGAGGCGCTATGTGTACCCCTAACAACAATATTCAATACATCTATCAAAACAGGGAGATTGCCTGAGGCACGGAAGACAGCAAATGTGGTCCCAATCTTTAAAAAAGGAGACAGACATGAAGCACTAAACTACATACCAGTGTCACTGACATGTATAGCATGCAAAATCATGGAAAAGATTGTCAGGAGAAGAATGGTTGAACATCTAGAAAGGAATGATCTCATCACCAGCAGCCAACATGGTTTCAGAGACGGGAAATCCTGTGTCACAAACCTACTGGAGTTCTATGACATGGTGACAGCAGTAAGACAAGAGAGAGAGGGGTGGGTGGATTGCATTTTCTTGGACTGCAAGAAGGCGTTTGACACAGTACCACACAAGAGATTAGTGCAAAAACTGGAGGACCAAGCAGGGATAACAGGGAAGGCACTGCAATGGATCAGGGAATACTTGTCAGGAAGACAGCAGCGAGTAATGGTACGTAGCGAGGTGTCAGAGTGGGCACCTGTGACCAGCGGGGTCCCACAGGGGTCAATCCTAGGACCAGTGCTGTTTCTGGTATTTGTGAAAGACATGACGGAAGGAATAAACTCCGAGGTGTCCCTGTTTGCAGATGACGTGAAGTTGATGAGAAGAGTTCATTCGATCGAAGACCAGGCAGAAATACAAAGGGATCTGGACAGGCTGCAGACCTGGTCCAGCAACTGGCTCCTGGAGTTCAATCCCACCAAGTGCAAAGTCATGAGGATTGGGGAAGGGCAAAGAAGATCGCAGACGGAGTACAGTCTAGGGGGCCAGACACTACAAACATCACTCAAGGAAAAAGATCTTGGGGTGAGTATAACACCAGGCACATCTCCTGAAGCGCACATCAACCAAATAACTGCCGCAGCATATGGGCGCCTAGCAAATCTCAGAACAGCATTCCGACATCTTAATAAGGAATCGTTCAGGACCCTGTACACCGTGTACGTTAGGCCCATATTGGAGTATGCGGCACCAGTTTGGAACCCACACCTAGCCAAGCATGTAAAGAAACTAGAGAAAGTGCAAAGGTTTGCAACATGACTAGTCCCAGAGTTAAGAGGTATGTCCTATGAGGAGAGGTTAAGGGAAATCAACCTGACGACACTGGAGGACAGGAGAGATATGGGGGACATGATAACGACTTACAAAATACTGAGAGGAATTGACAAGGTGGACAAAGACAGGATGTTCAAGAGACTGGACACAGCAACACTGGGACACAGTTGGAAGCTGAAGACACAGATGAATCAAAGGGATGTTAGGAAGTATTTCTTCAGCCACAGAGTAGTCAGGAAGTGGAATAGTTTGGGAAGCGATGAAGTGGAGGCAGGATCCATACATAGCTTTAAGCAGAGGTACGATAAAGCTCATGGTTCAGGGAGAGTGACCTAGTAGCGACCAGTGAAGAGGCGGGGCCAGGAGCTTGGACTCGACCCCTGCAACCTCAACTAGGTGAGTACAACTAGGTGAGTACAGTGAAGAGGCGGGGCCAGGAGCTTGGACTCGACCCCTGAAACCTCAACTAGGTGAGTACAACTAGGTGAGTACACACACACACACACACACACACACACACACACACACACACACATACACACAAACACATACACACACACACACACACACACACACACACACACACACACACACATACACACACACACACACACACACACACACACACACACACACACACACACACGCACACACACACACACACACACACACACACACATACACACACACACACACACACACACACACACACACACACACACACACACACACACACACACAGGAGGAGCTATGACTCGGCCCCTGTAACCACAAATAACTAAATACACACACACACACACACACCAAAACCCACACACTGTACCCTCTGCCCCCACCTCCGTCATCACAAACCCCGTCCCCACAGCAACCCCCCATAGGGCCCCGCCAGGATTCCAGCTTCCCCAACACCACCATTCTCACCAGACAACAATTACAGAAAAGAAGTTGAAATTTTGGAATACGAACGCAAATAGATTAAATAAATGTAAGGAGTAGGATGAAAGAATCAAGGAGACGTCCCCGGACATTATAGCAGTCACAGAAATGAAACTCACTGTCGTGATAACAGACGCAATCGTCCCACCTGGATATCAGATCCTGTGGAAAGATAGAAGGAACAGAGAGGGAGGAGGAATTGCACTGCTCATTAAAAAACCAATGGGGATTTGAGGAAATGGAAGGAATGGACGAAATTGGCTAAAGTGATTACATAATAGGTACAATTCAGTCTGAGGGACATAAGGTACTCATTACACTGACGTATAATACACCAAAGAACTGTAGGAGGCCAAGAGAAGAATATTAAGAGAGCAACAGAGCAATGGTGGACACACACTAGCTGAGGTGGCAAGAAGAGCTCACACCAGTAGAACAAAGTTACTAGTGATGAGTGATTTCAACCACAAGGAGATTGATTGGGAAAACCTGGAGCCATATTGGGGCTCAGAAACATGGAGAGCCAAGTTGATGGATGTGGTACTGGAAAACCTCACATCAACATGTTAGGGACACTGCCAGAGAAACAGGAGAGGATGAACCAACAAGACTGGACCTCGTGTTCACCCTGAGTACCTCGGATATTGAGGGCATCACGTATGAAAGGCCCTTTGGAGCTAGTGATCACGTGGTTCTGAGCTTTTAATATATAGTAGAGTTACAAGTGGAGATGGTAAAAGGAGTAGGATGGGAAAAGCCAAACTATAGAATGGGGGACTACACAGGCATGAGGAAATTCCTGCATGAGGTTCAGTAGGAAAGAGAATTGGTCAAGCATGTCAAGAAATTAGAGGAAGCACAAAGGTTTGCGAGAAGGCTACTTCCAGAGCTGAGGAAATTGTCCTACGAAGAAAGGTTAAGGGAAATCGGCCTGTCAGGAGACATTATAACAACATACAAAATACTGTGAGGAATAGATAAGGTGGACAAAGACAGGATGCTCCAGAGATGGGACACAGAAACAAGGGGGTAACAGTTGGAAGTTGAAGACTCAGATGAGTCAAAGGGATGTTAGGAAGTATTTCTTCAGCCAAAGAGTTGTCAGTAAATGAAATAGTCTGGCAAATGATGTAGCAGAGGTAGGAACCATACATAGTTTTAAGACGAGGTATGATAAAGCTCACGGAGCAGGGTGATAGAGGACACAGTAGCGGTCAGTGAAGAGGCAGGGCCAGGAGCTGGGTTTTAACCCTTGCACTCACAAATAGGTGAGTACACACACACATATGCACACACACATGCACACACACACACACACACACACACACACACACACACACACACACACACACACACACACACACACACACACACACACACACACACACACTCCCACAGTATGGTACCAGGTCTCCCACCCTCACAGGCCCCCCAAACCAGTGTTGGAAAAGAAACTGAAGGTATGGTACACAAACGCTGATGGAATAACAAATAAGTGGGAGGAGTGGCATGAAAGAATCAAAGAGGCATCACCGGACATCATAGCTCTCACAGAAACCAAGCTAACAGGTATGATAACACATGCCATCGTTCCAATGGGATACCAGATCCTGAGGAAAGACAGAGGTAAAAGGGGAAGGTGGAGGAGTGGCACTGTTGATCAAAAACCGATGGAATTTTGATGAGCTGGAGAGAGGAGACAGCAGAGAAGCAAGCGATTACATGGCGGGAACACTTCACTCTGGTGGTCCCAAGGTGGCAATTGCAGTGATGTATAACCCACCACAGAACAGCAGGAGGCAAAGGCAAGAGTATGACGAGAGCAATAGAACAATGATTGACACACTGGCTGCAGTGGCCAGAAGAGCTCATGCATGCAGGGCAAAGCTCTTGATCATGGGTGACTTTAACCACAAGAAGATCGATTGGGAGAACTTGGAGCCACATGGGGGCCAAGGCACATGGAGGGCTAAGATGATGGAGGTGGTACTGGAAAACTTCATGTACCAACACGTAAGGAACACTACAAGGGAGAGAGGAGAGGATGAACCAGCAAGACTGGGCCGAATATTCACCTTGAGTAGTGCAGATATTGAGGACATCACATATGAAAGACCCCTTCAGGCCAACGATCATGTGGTTTTGAGCTTCGAATACACAGTAGAGCTGCAAGTGGAGGGGGAAGCAGGAAGGACCGGGAGAATGAAGCCAAACTACAAGAAAGGGGACTACATGGGAATGAGAAACTTCCTGAATGAGGTTCAGTGGGACAGAGAACTGGCAGGGAAGCCAGTTAATGAGATGATGGAATATGTAGCAACAATGTGCAAGGAGGCTGAGGAGAGGTTTGTACCCAAGGGTAACAGGACTAATGAAAAAGCCAGGATGAGCCCATGGTTCACCCAAAGGTGCAGGGAGGCAAAAACCAAGTGTGCTAGGGAATGGAAGATATATAGAAGGCAAAGGACCCAGGAGAATAAGGAGAGCAATCGTAGAGTCAGAAATGAATATGGACAGATAAGAAGGGAGGCCCAACCACAATATGAAAACGACATAGCAGCGAAAGCCAAATCTGACCCGAAGCTGTTATACAGCCACATCAGGAGGAAAACAACAGTCAAGAACCAGGTAATCAGGCTAAGGAAGGAAGGAGGAGAGACAACAAGAAATGACTGTGAAGTATGTGAGGAACTCAACAAGAGATTTAAAGAAATGTTCACAGAGTAGACAGAAGGGGCTCCAGAAAGACAGAGAGGTGGGGCACACCACCAAGTGCTGGACACAGTACACACAACCAAGGAAGAAGTGAAGAGGCTTCTGAGTGAGCTAGATACCTCAAAGGCAATGGGGCCAGATAACATCTCTCCATGAGTCCTGAGGGAGGGAGAAGAGGCGCTATATGTACCCCTAACAACAATATTCCATACATCTATCGAAACAAGGAGATTGCCTGAGGCATTGAAGACAACAAATGTAGTCCCAATTTTTAAAAAAGAAGACAGACATGAAGCACTAAACTACAGACCAGTGTTACTAACATGTATAGTATGCAAAGTCATGGAGAAGATTATCAGAAGAGTGGTGGAACACCTAGAAAGGAATGATCTCATAAACAGCAGCCAACATGGTTTCAGGGATGGGAAATCCTGTGTCACAAACCTACTGGAGTTCTGTGACATGGTGACAGCAGTAAGACAAAAGAGAGAGGGGTGGATGGATTGCACTTTCTTGGACTGCAAGAAGGCGTTTGACACAGTTCCACACAAGAGATTAGTGCAAAAACTGGAGGACCAAGCACGGATAACAGGGAAGGCACTAAAATGGATCAGGGAATACTTGTCAGGAAGACAGCAACGAGTCATGGTACGTGGCGAGGTGTCAGAGTGGGCACCTGTGACCAGCGGAGTCCCACAGGGGTTAGTCCTAGGACCAGTGCTGTTACTGGTATTTGTGAAAGACATGATGGATGGAATAGACTCCGAAGTGTCCCTGTTTGCAGATGATGTGAAGTTGATGAGAAGAATTCATTCGATCGAAGACCAGGCAGAACTACAAAGGGATCTGGACAGGCTGCAGACCTAGTCCAGCAATTGGCTCCTGGAGTTCAACCCCACCAAGTGCAAAGCCATGAAGATTGGGGAAGGGCAAAGAAGATCGCAGACGGAGTACGGTCTAGGGGGCCAGAGACTACAAACCTCACTCATGGAAAAAGATCTTGGGGTGAGTATAACACCAGGCACATCTCCTGATGCGCACATCAACCAAATAACTTCTGCAGCATATGCGCGCCTAGCAAACCTCAGAACAGCATTCTGACATCTTAATAAGGAATCCTTCAGGACCCTGTACACCGTGCACGTTAGGCCCATATTGGAGTATGCGGCACCAGTTTGGAACCCACACCTAGCCAAGCAAGTAAAGAAACTAGAGAAAGTGTAAAGGTTTGCAACAAGACTAGTCCCAGAGCTAGGGGGTATGTCCTACGAGGAGAGGTTAAGGGAAATTAACCTGACGACACTGGAGGACAGGAGAGATAGGGGGGACATGATAACAACACAAAATACTGAGAGGAATTGACAAGGTGGACAAAGACAGGATGTTCCAGAGACTGGACACAGCAACAAGGGGACACAGATGGAAGTTGAAAACACAGATGAATCACAGGGATGTTAGGAAGTATTTCTTTAGCCACAGAGTAGTCAGGAAGTGGAATAGTTTGGGAAGCGATGTAGTGGAGGCAGGATCCATGCATAGCTTTAAGCAGAGGTATGATAAAGCTCACGGTTCAGGGAGAGTGATATAGTAGCGACCAATGAAGAGGCGGGGCCAGGAGCTTGGACTCGACCCCTGCAACCTCAACTAGGTGAGTACAACTAGGTGAGTACACACTCACACACACACACACACACGCCATACATGCACACACAAAGATTCATAAGCTTTATATTTTGTGGTAACTAGCGAAAAAATAGGAACCCACAGAGTAGCATGAAAAGTCAGGGCATCCGAGAAAGAGTCTGGGAATGAAGAATGAGGATCAGAGCTGATTTCTGTTCCTCCACTATGCCTGTTACTCTCCTCTTCACCTAATGCCATTTGCTTTCCTTTGTTCATCAATAACTTCATCATTCTACCTATAACTGGTTTCCTTAAAACTCACACTATCGCTACACTCGGAATTCATTTATTTTCCACGAAAACCCATACAAATATCTATTTCTATTTTAAAGACCTATCTGCTCCCTCAACTGCATTGGCCAGTGCTCCCACCCCAAACCTAGATAAGTGAACCCCATCCCTGGCATACATGTCATTTCTGCCATAGAAGAGGTCCCAGTTGTCACTGACTGTTACTGCATTTTCCTTATAGTATTTGTCCAGCCAACAATTGACACCAATTACCCTGGACAACCATTCATTTCCAACTCCTCTCCTTGGCAAAATACCACATATGACAGGTTTCCCACCCTTCCTCCTAATTATCTCTATTGCTAACCTGTACCTGCTAATCAGGTCCTCACTCCTACGTCTGCCAACATCGTTGCCTCCAGCACTGAGACAGATAATAGGATTTCTCCCATTACCTCTCATGAAGTCATCCAGATGGCTAACAATGTCCTTCATCCCAGCCCCAGGAAAACACACTCTCTGCCTCCTACTCCTATCCTTCAAGCAGAATGCCCTATCCATGTACCTAATCTGGCTATCCCCAACAACAACAATGTTTTTACCTTCCTTGGCGTCGTCCATCGTGATGCTCCAAGTAGTCGACTCATATTTGTCAGGTAGCATTACACCTTCACTTGTGGAATTCGTCAAGACGTTCTCGATGGTTTTTGTTGGGGTTTCTAGGGATGTCTCACTCACGTCAGCCAATGCTTCCTTGGTGCTCATTGTGACATTCCCAGTAGAACACTCCCATTCGTCAGGTAGCACCGAAAATGGGTTTGAAGTTTCCACAGTAGTCTTCTGGGTCCTCGTTGTTTCTGCCTTTCCAACAGTCTTCTTGATCCTCAGCTTGGTTCCATGTTGCCCAGCCACTGACCAAGTTCTCCAGTCGCCATATCTCCAGCTTAGCAACCCTAAGCTCTTCTTTCAGCTGCTGGTAAAGTTGCTCAAGAGAGAGCATTCTGGGCACCTTATGTTCTTATGAATTTCTTCTCGACTGGTACTGTCGCTGGGCTGTCACTGCCAGCGAGCGTGGAGCGAGTCATGGCAGAGACGACTGGGCAAAACATCTGGGAGTCGTAACATCATACACCAGATTGCAGTGAGAGAGCTAGCAGTCAAAGTGACATCTTCTTTGTGCAGGCTGCTCACTGAAGCTTATGACATGAGGCTGACACAGCGCCTGCCGACAGGGCTAACTGCGGCTTGGCGAGTATCATTCGGCAGTTGGAGTTATAGCAGAGATTAGTCTAAGCGTCCCCAGACTTGTTTCTCTACATATAACTGCACTCTGACGGTCTGGAGGTGAAGTGAAACAAATCTCGATGGGAATCGTAGCAGGTACGATTCTGCAGATCACGAGCGATGAGCATAAAAGTTTTCTGTACAAGGGGGCTCGGTCGCTCAGGGCTGAGTAATCAGCTGTCAAACACACTGGTCACACGGGTGACTTAACACAGTGGTGCTACTCAGGTCTGGCTCAGACCTCACTGGACACATGGTAACTTTAAAAACACACCGCGGTACAACATGTGAGAACACTGTCTGAGAGGAATTAACACACGACATATATCTTCTCACAATCTTCTCGACAATACTGAAATAATTACTGAACACTTGATGGTGACATCATGTGATGTCAGTCGTGATGTTGCGAGGTGACATCAGCAGACATCTCGAGGTGACGTCAGGCAGACATCGTGACATCATGAAGTCGGGCAGCATCGTGGGTGACATCAATGTGATGCGGGCAGCAGACCACAGCATGAGGCCTGGGACATCTGGTAACTCATGTGGCTGGTAGATCCACGTGACATCGCCCACACCCATGTGGCGTCGTGATCCACGTGGTGTCGTGATCTACATGGCATGCTGGTCCACGTAGCTTCGAGTGGCCTCGGGCACTCGGATACACAGCTCTGGCAATGAATTCACATGGAAAACAGCAGAAAACACAGCAGAGGGAGTGGGCAGTGGTGAGTGGTGTATGGTAGACGGGTGAGCGTGAGTAGGGCGAGCATGGGCAAGGTGAGGAACAGCCACTTCCTCTCCTCTCCTCCCCCACCCACAAATACATAGAGAACTCACACTGGACACAGAAATCACCACAAAACTCACCTCTGGCTTGCTGAAACGGCTGTGCTGAGCTGAACAACAACAATAGCAACATACAAGTGACGCTGAACACATGACTTGAGAAACAGCGTGGGACACTGTAGCGTGGAGTCACTGTAGCGTGGGGTCACTGTGACGCCACTTAGAATTCTCGGAGAATTTCGGCAAATTTCGACCTGGATCCTGCTTGTACCTGTGTCTGGATGCTCAAACGTGCAGACACGACATAAGGATAACTTGTTGAGAGACGGATGCTTCTTGCATGGGATGATGAAGTGAAGATGACTTCATCCCTCTTCCTTCCTCGCTTTGGACAAACACACTGCTGCGACCACCGCTGGTACCAATAATAACGAGATTATTTGGTGTTCTGGTAGCGGGTGGTTAATGATACGTCTTCGGAGGCTTCTTATTTTATTGTTAAGTCGTGGTGGGTACACAGGCTTGTGTGTTTGTGCCCATGGCCCAGGCAGGGCCATGCCACGAGAGAGAGCTGGGAGTACTTGTGTCTTCCTGCTAGGCCGCTGTGTGAGTGAGCGTGAGGCAAGTCTGGGCATACTGAAGTGGCAAGGCCTCTAGGTGGCAGCACCAGCATGGCACGAAATATGAACTAAGCTGGCAGACAGCATGGGCTGTCTGTGCAGACAGTACAGGCTGTCTACAGATGAGGGGTTAGGTCCTGTGTTGGCTTACATAACAGGTAAGTAGATTAATACATGGGATGTCTCAGGACGTTAGTCCGTCTCATTCAATTCTTCTCGTTGGTTGGCAGGTGACCCTCTCTGTCATTCCAAGCTGTAAAGAGAGACAGATTACCCACTGCTTAAGAAATCACTCTCCATGATAAGTACAATACCTAAAAGATGTGGTGATTATTAAAACATTTAACCGATCAAGACTGAAAGGACTAAGTTAATTATTGGCCAAAAGTGAAGCTTTCAACCAATAAGTCCACAAAAATATGATCAGGCGTGTACTTACAGTAGTGATAGGAGCTGTGAGTCGAGTGATTTACTGTTTGACCGGAGCCCCACACGCCACCTTTTTGGGGGGGGGAAAAGAGGGAGGGGAAGGGATAGTGGGAGCTAGACTGACCCTACCTTAACAAGCAGCCAGCAATCAAACTATCACTTTCGGGGAGGGGGAAAAATGGGGGGCAGAAATAGCGGGAACTGGGCTTACCCTACCTTAACAAGTAGCCGGCAATGAAACTATTGTTACTATACACTCCCTCGCTACTCCTATCTATTGAACTTTTCCCTCACACTGAACCCTGCGGAACACTTCTTGTAACGCATGCCGACTTTGATTTCTTCCTTTTTATGCAAATTCTCTGTTGTCTATCTGTCAACTCCTGCCTGTAGGAGATTGGGTGGGAAGAGAGAGTTGGGGAAGGGATGTACGTTGGAATATGGTGGACAGGATAAAAGTGTGTGGAATAGTGTATATGAGTAGTGCGAGAGAGGCGAGGATAGTTAATTCTGGACTTGTTGTGGATCGAGTGGTGGGGCGATTGGATGGGTTGAGACCAACTCATTTGACAGTACATCAGCGTGCAATTGTTGTGAATGTGTTGTTATACAGTAAAGTCTGGCACGTGGCTGCGGTATATCCGTTAGCAGGTCCTGATGTTACGAGGCTGTTAAAGAGGGTTTTCCATTTTCTTTGGGGTTCCGGGTGTGAATGGTTGAGTAGGAGTGTGGGTACTTTACCAGTCAACAGAGGAGGATTGGGGTTGATTGATTTACGGTTAAGAGTCAAGTGTATTTATTTGAAGTGGGGGTTACGCCGTGTGGGGTCATGCAGGGAGGGGCGTGAATGGCTTGCATGAAGAGGTGCGAATGTGGTGGGGAGGGTCGGAGATGAAGGTGTGTGAAGACGTGTTGCGGGTGTTGCTGCATGTACGGGACCCTAATAAAGTTCGAGTGGGTGTTTTAGAGCGTGTTGTAAGGGCGACGGTAGTCGCGAAGGCTGAGAGTATCTACCCTATGTATGCGTGGAAGGATATATGGGAGAGATTACGGTTGATGTGAGTGCGTCCAAATGTGGGAGAGGTATTTTTCCGTTTTCTCCATGGTATACTGCCGTCGGGTGCTGCATTTAAGGAAAGAGGGTTGATGGTGGAGGGCGTGTGTCGGGTGTGTGGGGATGAGGAGACGGCGTTTCATGTAGTGTATTTTTGTGATAATTTGGGGAGTATCAGGGAATGGATGGGTAAGGTTCTGAGGACAGTGGGAGGAGGCGGGATATCAGTATTGAGGGCGTTAAGTTTGGACGTAGGAGGCGTCGAGGCGCCTGTGCAACGTGCAATCACGTATATAATTGCGGATTTTGTTTTTGTATCCTGGGCAATGAGAGGGAATGGGGATTGGGAGGTGTGCAAAAGGGTGTTGGCGGGGACCATTTATAGAACGTTGTGTTATAATCGGGAAATATATGGAAGTCGCAGGGATCAGGCTTTTTCAGCAGGGTACCGTAGTATGAGTGTGAGAGCATTGTTAACGTTGTGAAAGGGGGGGGAGTGAATTTCAGGGGATGGAACGGGCTTGTCTCCGGGGTTGGGTATGCACAACGGCTGGTTTACTGTGTGTATCTGTGTAATGCGTGGTTGAGGTAAATGTGGTTGTGTGAGTGGATGTGGTGGTCCAGTTATATGTGTTATAGATGTCTTATGTCAGAGTCTACTGCCTTCTTTCTTTGTTGAAGTACTTGATGTACCTTTCGGCTATGGCCTGGCAAACGGGGTTTTATGTGTTTGTACTGAGCATTTTATTGCTATATTATATAATGTGTATAGCCTGTAGATGAGTGCGGAATGCTTATGGCTTTTCTAGTTTTGTGGCTGACTCGTAAGACTTGTGGTAAGGCGAGTATGTGTGACTGTAGGGAACTTATGTACTGGGGAGTTAGGTGAGTAAGAGTATGTACTTTGTTTTATCATGAGATTGTGATGTAGGTTCTTTCATTTATCGATTATTTGTGTTGGTTGTAACTGATATATTTATATATTTATCATAATATTCTTCTTATTGTATTGTATTGTGCATTGGCAATATGTCACAGTAATATTATGTAAATAGTGTATACCCGAAGGGATTATGGATTTATTTATATTATTGAACCTGCTACAGGGGTCACCTACATGTTATGTTCTTGTTGTTGTTCTTGTGTACATAGGGTTAAGATTGCCCATCTTTCTTAATGTTATGTTTTGTCACAAGCGATATTTTTTAGTATATTTGTGTAACCTCTTGTGTTTGTTAATATTGTGTTTGTTATTTGCTATTGTACGTTCTGAGGGATTGTGTTTCAAAATGTGTTTATATTAAATGTGTATCAACCCTTGTTTAAGGGGTTTTTATGTTAAGCTATGTATTGTATTTTAAATAAAATAATAAAAAAAAAAACTCCTGCCTGTATCCAGGGGAAAATTTTCTCATCTTATTTCGTGTGCCTCTACTTTCCTCAACAACCTCTGATGTGGAACTCTATCTAAACTAACGAAGTCTAGTAAATGAAGTTAGTAAATCCATAAGGCAGGTACATCCCTTTATAAAACACGCCCAATGTTACCACCCGTACCGGGGATCGAACCACGGACACTCAGTGTGGAACTTCATCATCCCATGATGGCTTGATAAAGCTCTACACAGACATCATATTATAAATAATACACAATACCGGCACGTCTTGAAAGAATCAGCTCTTCGGCAGCTGAAGTATGTTCAAGGCACATTCCACTACGGAAAAAAAAAAGAGATGCAAACTTGAAAAAGCGAGAGGCTCCCTCTACAGGCAAAGGCAAGAAACTGAGCTGCTAAACTATGTAGAAGGAAACACTGACTAGAGAAGAAGAATATGTTGAACTTAGATTCAATGAATCATATAGGATTCAGGAGAGACAAAAGGAGCTACGAGCAATTAATGAATTTGAAAGAAATTCATTTTTTTCTTCATATGCCAAAAACAAAGAGAAAACAACAAAGTACCGGGCTCTTGTTCCAGTAAGATGGGACTTACTCAGACGACAGCAAAGAAGTGGGTGACATACTGATATCGTAATATGACTGTGTTTAATGAGCCGTTAATCAGAATAAAGAACGAGACTAACATAACTCTAATTCAACTTGACTTTCAATAAGCTATTGACGAGATAACCAAGAATTCAGCCCCAGACCCAGACTTGTACGAACTTTGTGTTCAGCACTGCAGGAAACCCCTATCATATGCCTAAAAAATGCTTTGGATAGGGAGCCTGGACATAGTGGACATCCCAGACCCTAAAAACAGCGGATATAGCCCCACTCCAGAAAGATGGCAGCAAAGCAATGACAAAGAATGGTAGACTGATAGCTCTAACTTCCCACATCATAAAAATCTTTGAAAAAGTTCTTAGAAGTATGGTCGCCAACCTCTTGGATTCCCAACAATAGCACAATCCAGGGCCGTATGATTTTAGTGCAATAACTTTACCAAGGGAAGGCCATGACCTCCCTTGGTTGCTGGTCTGGTGTCGGTGTGTGGGTGCAGGTGTTGGCGGGGGTGTTGGTGAGTAGGAGCAAGTGAATGGGATTACTAATGTGCAAGACTTGTAAGGTCATGTGTGAGTATACAGTAGGTGCCAGTGTATGGAGTCAGGTTGTAGTGTACAGCAGATGCCGGTGTATGGAGTCAGGTTTGAGTGTACAGCAGGTGCCGATGGGTGGGGCCAGATGTTAGGGTACAGTAAGACCAGGTATGTGAGTTTCACATGTAAGGGTACAGTAGGATCAGGTGTGTGTGGGGTCAGATGAGAGGATACAGTAAAAGCAGGAGTGTAGGATCAGATGTGAGGGTACAGTATCAGCAAGTGTGTGGGGTCATATGTGAGGGTACAACAAGAATAGGTGTACGTAGTCAGATGTGTGGGTACAGTAGCAGGAGGTGTGTGGGGTCAGATCTGAGGGCACAGTAGCAGCAGGTGTCTGGGGTCAGATGTGAGGGTACAGTAGCAGCAGGTGTGTGGGGTCAGATGTGAGGGTACAGTAGCAGCAGGTGTGTGGGGTCAGATGTGAGGGGACAGTAGCAGAAGGTGTGTGGGGTCAGATGTGAGGGTACAGTAGCAGAAGGTGTGAGGGGTCAGATGTGGACGTAAGTACCAGTGTTTGGTATAAGATGGGAAAGACTGCAGCAGTATAATGAATGGTGGTAGGAAAGATTGTAGCAGTATAATGAATGGTGGTAGGAAACAAAACAGCAGTATAATGAATGGTGGTAGGAAACACAGCAGCAGTATAATGAATGGTGGTAGGAAAGACTGCAGGAGTATAATGAATGGTGGTAGGAAAGACTGCAGGAGTATAATGAATGGTGGTAGGAAAGACTGCAGCAGTATAATGAATGGTTGTAGGAAAGACTGCAGAAGTATAATGAATGGTTGTAGGACTGCAGCATTATAATGAATGGTTGTAGGAAAGACTGCAGCAGTATAATGAATGGTGGTAGGACTGCAGCGGTATAATGAATGGTTGCAGAAAAGACTGCAGCAGTATAATGAATGGTGGTAGGAAAGACTGCAGCAGTATAATGAATGGTTGTAGGAAAGACTGCAGGAGTATAATGAATGGTGGTAGGAAAGACTTCCGCAGTATAATGAATGGTGGTAGGAAAGACTGCAGCAGTATAATGAATGGCGGTAGGAAAGACAGCAGGAGTATAATGAATGGTGGTAGGAAAGACTGCAGCAGTATAATGAATGGCGGTAGGAAAGACAGCAGGAGTATAATGAATGGTGGTAGGAAAGACTGCAGCAGTATAATGAATGGTTGTAGGAAAGACTGCAGCAGTATAATGAATAGTGATAGGAAAGACTGCAACAGTATAATGAATGGTGGCAGAAAAGACTGCAGAAGTATAATGAATGGTGACAGAAAAGACTGCAGCAGTATAATGAATGGTTGTGAATAGGAAAGACTGCAACAGTGTAATGAATAGCGGTTGGAAAGATTACAGCTGTATAATGAATGGTAGTGGGAAAGCCCTCAACAAAAAAATGAATGGAGTAAGGAAGTACTGAAGCATTATAATGAATAGTGGTAGGAAACACTGCAACAGTATAATAAATGATTGTGGGAGGAAAGGCTGCAGCAGTATAATGAATGGTGGTAAGAAAGACTGCAGCAGTATAATGAATGGTGGTAAGAAAGACTGCAGCAGTATAATGAATGGTGGTAAGAAAGACTGCAGCAGTATAATGAATGGTGGTAGGAAGGACTGCAGCAGTATAATGAATGGTGGTAAGAAAGACTGCAGCAGTATAATGAATGGTGGTAGGAAGGACTGCAGCAGTATAATGAATGGTGGTAGGAAAGACTGCAGCAGTATAATGAATGGTGGTAGGAAAGACTGCAGCAGTATAATGGTGGTAGGAAAGACTGCAGCAGTATAATGAATGTTGGGAGGAAAGACTGCAGCAGTATAATGAATGGTGGTAGGAAAGACTGCAGCAGTATAATGAATGGTGGTAGGAAAGACTGCAGCAGTATAATGGTGGTAGGAAAGACTGCAGCAGTATAATGAATGGTGGGAGGAAAGACTGCAGCAGTATAATGAATGGTGGTAGGAAAGACTGCAGCAGTATAATGAATGGTGGTAGGAAAGACTGCAGCAGTATAATGGTGGTAGGAAAGACTGCAGCAGTATAATGAATGGTGGGAGGAAAGACTGCAGCAGTATAATGAATGGTGGTAGGAAAGACTGCAGCAGTATAATGAATGGTGGTAGGAAAGACTGCAGCAGTATAATGAATGGTGGTAGGAAAGACTGCAGCAGTATAATGAATGGTGGTAGGAAAGACTGCAGCAGTATAATTGTGGTAGGAAAGACTGCAGCAGTATAATGAATGGTGGGAGGAAAGATTGCAGCAGTATAATGAATGGTGGTAGGAAAGACTGCAGCAGTATAATGAATGGTGGTAGGAAAGACTGCAGCAGTATAATGAATGGTGGTAAGAAAGACTGCAGCATTATAATGAATTGTGGTAGGAAGGACTGCAGCAGTATAATGAATGGTGGTAGGAAAGACTGCAGCAGTATAATGGTGGTAGGAAAGACTGCAGCAGTATAATGAATGGTGGGAGGAAAGACTGCAGCAGTATAATGAATGGTGGTAGGAAGGACTGCAGCAGTATAATGAATGGTGGTAGGAAGGACTGCAGCAGTATAATGAATGGTGGTAGGAAAGACTGCAGCAGTATAATGAATGGTGGTAGGAAAGACTGCAGCAGTATAATGGTGGTAGGAAGGACTGCAGCAGTATAATGAGTGGTGGTAGGAAAGACTGCAGCAGTATAATGAATGGTGGTAGGAAATACTGCAGCAGTATAATGAATGGTGGTAGGAAGGACTGCAGCAGTATAATGAATGGTGGTAGGAAAGACTGCAGCAGTATAATGAATGGTGGTAGGAAAGACTGCAGCAGTATAATGAATGGTGGTAGGAAAGACTGCAGCAGTATAATGAATGGTGGTAGGAAAGACTGCAGCAGTATAATGAATGGTGGTAGGAAGGACTGCAGCAGTATAATGAATGGTGGTAGGAAAGACTGCAGCAGTATAATGAATGGTGGTAGGAAAGACTGCAGCAGTATAATGAATGGTGGTAGGAAAGACTGCAGCAGTATAATGAATGGTGGTAGGAAAGACTGCAGCAGTATAATGAATGGTGGTAGGAAAGACTGCAGCAGTATAATGAATGGTGGTAGGAAAGACTGCAGCAGTATAATGAATGGTGGTAGGAAAGACTGCAGCAGTATAATGAATGGTGGTAGGAAGGACTGCAGCAGTATAATGAATGGTGGTAGGAAAGACTGCAGCAGTATAATGAATGGTGGTAGGAAAGACTGCAGCAGTATAATGAATGGTGGTAGGAAAAACTGCAGCATTATAATATTTCTTAAACCCAAGATAAAGCATAATGAAAGACTGTTAATGAATAAACACACACACACACAGAGAGAGAGAGAGAGAGAGAGAGAGAGAGAGAGAGAGAGAGAGAGAGAGAGAGAGAGAGAGAGAGAGAGAGGAGTTAGTGGATAGTGGGGTACTGGTGGTTGTTCGGGTGGGTATGACAGTTCCGGGGAGTGTCTGGTAGGGTATCGTCATCCGCCTGCTGTCTCTCAAGCTTCTACTTTTGGTAACAGTGAGAGGACGTTTCTTACCCTCTAATTTGCTAACAATGGTGCTGTTCTCGCTCTCTAATCTGCTCACACTTCTGTTTGACCTGCCTTTTCATTTCCTCCCACCGCCAGGCTCCGCCTCCTCTAATTTAGCAATAATGCCATTTTGGTAGTTTCTAATTTGGTAACATCGCCGTTACCACTGTTCTGGTTGGTAACACTTCCGTTTTTTATGCTCTTTGGGTTGGTAATATTGCTTTTCTTCTTTTGTATGATTGGCAGTATTGCTTTTCGCTTTTTTTTATTCACCTTTCATCATTTTTTTAATTTCACCATTCCTCACTTATTTTATTCCACCTATCTTCATATTGCTGGATTAATTTTCTTACGAGGTTCCCAATAACAATTTAACACATCACTTAAACTTACAGATGTTATTTCAATCTATTTGGCATTAACTAGTTAGATTACGTAGTAAGTTAACTTAGGCTAGGTTAGGTTAAACTAAGCTACATTAACTAGTTAGATTACGTAGTAAGTTAACTTAGGCTAGGTTAGGTTAAACTAAGCTACATTAACTAGTTAGATTACGTAGTAAGTTAAGTTAGGCTAGGTTAGGTTAAACTAAGCTACATTAAGTTAGGTGACTGCTTCACATATGCGCCATCTTTGTTTCTTTATATTTTTCCAGAGTAAACACCCCTCAGGGAAGGTTCCTTGGTGTTGGTGAGGGGCTCTTGATTTAGGGAATTGGATCTGTGCTCCAGTTCCCCGAATTAAGCCTGAATGCCTTCCACATCCCCCCCCCAGGCGCTGTATAATTCTACGGGTTTAGCGCTTCCCCCTTGATTATAATAATCCAGAGTAAATACCCGGTGTTGTGCACTTCTCTAATGCATCTACTTGTTGGTATTGTACTGCATATATGTCATGTGGGTTTTCGATACGTGGATGGGTAAAAATACTCACGTAGGCTGGTAGTACATATAATATATATCGGGAAGTATGGGAAGTGCCAACAGCCGACCTGTCTCTCTCTGCTGCCTACTACGACTGACCCATAGTGCCTACGGGTGAGGGTGTTTGAAATCCTGCTATGGTCAGCAGCAATATGAATACAGTCAATGATTCACACAGACGGTTGGTAGTGAGTCATCTACTGGTACACTGGTTACTGGTAACTGGTTGCTAGGAACTGGTACTACTACTGAGAGCTCGGCGACGCTAACATATGTCATCCCGACATACAACTAATAAAAACTAGAGACGGCAGGTGTACGGCTTGGGCTGATTCTATACAATGTCAAAGTACACAACAATTGAACATTATAACATGCATAAGTATAATATTGGAATGGAAGCTTACATAATTGAACCTGTAATAAAACTGTAATGCAATACAAGGTATAATGTAGCACAACTCATCGAATGAAACTCAATGTTGAGATTACACAATAGAAGTGATAAAAAAAATTTGATCGATCGATCTGTATTCATGTGATCTACGGATTCTGAGGAAGGAATATCTACAAAGAAAGAGTGTTTAACAGAAAGGCAGATTCGATGCCAAATCTAGACTGTTAATTCTCAGAATTCGGAGAGAACGTGAACACAAAAAAAATTCTTGAATACTGATAAGTTGATACTGTAATTATTCATCTATACAGGTTATTTACATTTAACCCCAACTCTGCTAGGGTGAGATTGACATATGCAGAATGGGTGTCATCTCTGGGAGGATCAAACTCTGTTGCACTGGCTAACTCATGCTGTATTTGAGGCAAATCTGAATTGGTAGTTACAAATGATACTTGAGGATTTCTCAATATCTTCCCAGATGAAGTCAAGCGTTTGTTGACTCTGTTGAACAAATGTCGTAAAGCCATTGCCTTACCAGGTGAGAAGATGGGTATAACGAACTTATTGTCCCATCGTATTCCACTTGAACCTGGTACTAGACCTATCTATATACCTGCGTACAGAATGCCTCATTCACAAGTTGCTGTCGCAGAAGAATTGATCAATCAAATGCTTGATGATGGAGTTATTGCACCTAGCAATTCACCTTGGAATGCGCCCTTGATCCTAGTACCTAAGAAGGATGGTACTTGGCGCCCAGTGATTGACTTTAGGAAGTTAAATGCGAAAACTATCCCAGATCGCTTCCCACTTCCTGTACTGGGTGATCTTTTACGTAACATTCTCCCCTCCTACAGGTCATTATTACTTCCTCCGTATGGCGTTTGGATTACGATCCTCCCCTATCACGTTCTCAAGGCTCATGACTAATATCTTTAGAGGTCTCATAGGTAATGCACTTATGGTGTACTTAGATGACGTAATCGTCATGTCTAAAGACGTGGATACACACTTGAAAAGACTTGATGTAGTACTTGGTAAGCTTGAAGAAGCCAATTTAAAGATCAAACTGTCTAAATGTCAATTTTTCAGATCAGAAATTAAGTTTCTTGGTCACGTAGTCACTCCTAGAGGGGTTATGACTGACCAAAGTAAAGTAACTGCAGTACTAAATTTTCCAACACCCAAAACTGCTGATGCCGTAAGATCCTTTGTGGGCTTAGCAGGTTTTTATAGATCTTTCATTGCCAATTTTTCTTCCATAGCTGCTCCTCTAACTGGTTGCTAGGAACTGGTACTACTACTGAGATATATGTTATAAATTATGCTAACCTAGAGTAAGTTAGTTTAGGTTAGATAAAGCTAGGCTAGGTTAGGCTATGTAACTAAGTTAAATGAAGGTACGTTTATGCTAGGTTAGGCTAGATTACGTTACGTTACGTTACAGTCTGGCCAGACTGTGTTAGGAAAAGTTTCATTCATTTATTATAGGTCAGATTACTTTAAACAAGGCCAGGCTAGGTTTGGGTAATTTAGGCTGAGCTAAGTTACGTTGGTGAGCAAGGGTGCCAGAGTTTTTTTTTTTTTTGCCAGAATAATTGTACAGTGTACACCAAATAACTGGATTTCATCCGTATTATCGTACAAAATTATATGATAGCTGATCTAACTTATCGTTTCTAATAACCACTCGCATTAGAACTGTTTTAAATAATTAAAAAATAATTTTCGTTACATGCTACATTGTGTATACAATGGTATACTATACCAATCAATGTATTTCAATTGCATAGTATACCACTGATATACCACCTACTCCAGGGCTTCTCAACTTTTCCTCCATCATTAACTCCCTCGGCTTGATGTATTCCCCATTTACCCCCCTTACTTCCATACAGAAAAATTATCGCCATCATAAAGGGACAGAAAAACAAGGTCAGAAAAAAATAAATTATTCATTCAGTTATCAGGTACATCAAATATTTACCCCTTCCCATGTAATTTTTACCACAAGAGGTAAATTTACCCCAGGTTGAGAATCATTGACCTACTTGTTAACTGATCCAACTCTTGGGCATGACCTGTTTCCACTGGTAAGTCTCACCTACCAGCAACTATACCTTCGTCTGCTGCACCTCATCTGACTCCAGTACATAAACACCAATCTTCCTGCTTGTGCTTCAAATTCAAGACTTCGATGCTCTTCATCTGCTCCTAGGCTGAGGGAGTGATTACTTCGTCTTTTGCTGTCTTCTTAAATATTTTTACAATCTTCAGATTATGTTCATGTATCGATAAAGCCACTGGATGGCAAAACATCTACAAAATAGAGATACCCAGATGTTGCAAATGTGTCTAATTCATTAAGCAATATTATGTAAGGCTTTTGTGAATAATTATTGTGAGAAATTACCTGCATGAGGTTTACAGGGTATTACCTGAATTATTACATACAAGTAGGTGGCAGAAATGTAACTCCCTCAATGCCCACTTCTTCACCTCTCTCACAAAAAGCTAGACCTGAATTAAATTAATAATTACAATATTAAAACCAGCTACTCTGGTAAATTAAAATTGTGTGGACTGTATATGATTTGGCTTGTTGGGTATATAGACTATGATTATTGTATATAAATTATAGTGGTATTATTAGAAAAGAAATTCGTATTACCACTTACCATTTAATTACTGGATCATAATTATCATGATCGAAAACCACTGATTCTAAGTGCTGACCGATGCAAGTTTGACGTAGTGACTGAATAACATGTTTCTAACATGTTCAAGTAATTCACCAAACAGGTATGCTTCCTGTACATCATGCTAAATTACTGATATATTAAAGTTACTGTTTCAAACAGCAATCTGTTTTTATACATAAGTTTTTTAATTATTTTAACCAAAATCTATTTTTAATAAAGACAAATTGGTGTGAGGAATTAAGCATAATGTGAAAATACACTGACATTAACGTAACCTATTCAGTAATATTAGTGTTTGGAACATGTCAAGGACACGTCTGACAGATCTCATATTTGTACATATAGAAGTATAAAATTATTTTGTTGGGAACAATAGGCAGCAAGTGTCACACATGTCCTCACGCAATTTTAATATAAATATTAATATAAAAACAACATTTTGAGGATCTGAAACCCAAAATTATCTTACAAACGTAATATAATAGTTAACGGTATTGTATATCGTACCACAGGCAAAATTATCGCACATATACGATTATTATAGAAGAAACAGCAACCCAGCTGTTGTTGAGGACACTGACAGCACTGAAGAACTCTACTGGTTCAGAGTCTCAGAGACGAGTGGGCTTTTTAAGGTTAGGTAAGGTTCGTCAGGACGCAGGAAAAGTCACTTTCCTGACGCAGGTCTTAGTCAGATGATGACCCACCTTTGGAGCTTTGGTCATCTGACCGAGGCCTTCCGCTGGCTTACCGCTCCACCCCTTTAAAATTTATAGTCATTTATTATCGTGTTTATTACTTTCGGCTTTTAAAGCTTTTGTTTCCTATATTTATGTACTTGATCAACCTACTTGTTGTGAATATAAAAATGGTATATAATACCTACTTGTTGATAAGCAAGACACATGTGCAACAGTTAGGTGTCTTTATTCCGAAACGTTTCGCCTACACAGTAGGCTTCTTCAGTCGAGTACAGAAGAGTTTGCAGAAGCAGTAGAGATATGAAGATGATGTAATCAGTCCATTACCCTCGACTGAAGAAGCCTACTGTGTAGGCGAAACGTTTCGGTATAAAGATACCTAACTGTTGCACATGTATCATACTTATCTACTTGTCTTTTGCAACAACCTGTCAGCCTCCGTTTTGCCCCCGCGATGCGTCTGGCGTCGCGACACCCAGGCGTCAGCAGGAAACTCAAATCTGTACGATTATCATTGGTGTAGCGAGAATTGTTTTATTGCACGTAAGACTATCGCACTTTAATCTGTAACCTTGCTTTATTTATTATTGCCTTTCCCGTCATAATACCAGTGTTTCTCTGGAGGTGAGTGGTGGGTCCCGCTATAGCAACATTATTTTCAGTGGTCGTTTCCTGCATCACATCCTTTTTCCTCCCCTGGATCCTCAGCGGCCTCTCCAGAACGTTCATACCTTGCTGACCTTTCTCTACAAAACCCCTCAAGGAAGGTTCCTTGATGCTGGTGAGGGGCTCTTGATCTAGGGAATTGGATATGTGCTCCAGTTCCTTGAATTAAACCTGAATACCTTCCATCCCCCACCCCCCCCACAGGGGTGTTTAGTGCTTCCCCTTTGATTATAATAATAACAATAATTCTCTAAAAAATATCAACCTATCGTAACTTGATAATTCCTAATCGGCATCCCTGCTCATATATTATTGTCATCACTATTTTACAGAAACCAAATGAAATAGAGAATAAATGGTTATAATCATTCTGAAGAGAAGTTGCAGAGGTTGGTGGATGAATTTGGTAGGGTGTGCAAAAGAAGAAAATTAAAAGTGAATACAGGAAAGAGTAAGGTTATGAGGATAACAAAAATATTAGGTGATGAAAGATTGGATATCAGATTGGAGGGAGAGAGTATGGAGGAGGTGAATGTATTCAGATATTTGGGAGTGGAGGTGTCAGCGGATGGGTCTATGAAAGATGAGGTGAATCATAGAATTGATGAGGGGAAAAGAGTGAGTGGTGCACTTAGGAGTCTCTGGAGACAAAGAACTTTGTCCTTGGAGGCAAAGAGGGGAATGTATGAGAGTATAGTTTTACCAACACTCTTATATGGGTGTGAAGCATGGGTGATGAATGTTGCAGCGAGGAGAAGGCTGGAGGCAGTGGAGATGTCATGTCTGAGGGCAATGTGTGGTGTGAATATAATGCAGAGAATTCGTAGTTTGGAAGTTAGGAGGAGGTGCGGGATTACCAAAACTGTTGTCCAGGGGGCTGAGGAAGGGTTGTTGAGGTGGTTCGGACATGTAGAGAGAATGGAGCGAAACAGAATGACTTCAAGAGTGTATCAGTCTGTAGTGGAAGGAAGGCGGGATAATGGTCGGCCTAGGAAAGGTTGGAGGGAGGGGGTAAAGGAGGTTTTGTGTGCGAGGGGCTTGGATTTCCAGCAGTCATGCGTGAGCGTGTTTGATAGTGAATGGAGACAAATGGTTTTTAATACTTGATGTGCTGTTGGAGTGTGAGCAAAGTAACATTTATGAAGGGGTTCAGGGAAACCGGCAGGCCGGACTTGAGTCCTGGAGATGGGAAATACAGTGCCTGCACTCTGAAGGAGGGGTGTTAATGTTGCAGTTTAAAAACTGTAGTGTAAAGCACCCTTCTGGCAAGACAGTGATGGAGTGAATGATGGTGAAAGTTTTTCTTTTTCGGGCCACCCTGCCTTGGTGGGA
The DNA here is from genome assembly GCF_038502225.1 of Cherax quadricarinatus. Lineage (NCBI taxonomy): Eukaryota > Metazoa > Arthropoda > Malacostraca > Decapoda > Parastacidae > Cherax > Cherax quadricarinatus. The sequence goes on from NC_091361.1 coordinate 23,121,347, forward strand.
ATCGGCCAGTGTGATAATAAATAAAAAAAATCATAATTAAATTTTTTTAAAGGGGTTGAACTGTAAGCCAGCTGAATGCCTCGATCAGATGACCAAAAGCTCCAGCTGTGGGTCATCGTATGGTTAAGACCAGCGTCAGGAAACACTTCTCTTGTTTCCTGACAAATCTTACCTATCCTAACTCTGCGTGAATAACGTGACTTTCCAATTAGCTTGACTCCACATCGCATATGTGTTGTAACCATTGTAAGTTTTTTTTTTTTTTAGGGAAAGGGGGGGGGATTGCTACAAATGAGACTTCTATTAGCATAGATATCCATAACTGAATACTAGGTCAACCTACCGGTCCCTCTCTAGCATCTAACCTGTTTCTGACTTTCTAACAGCGTGCCAGCCATCATTATCCTTTACCCTACTGAGCTCTTAATTATGCTTTGCAGTAAGGTTTAGATGGGATTGAAATGAGTAGAAAAAGCACTAACTAAAAGACTGAAACTTTATTGCAACAATAAAATAGATGTATAAGGTTATTATTAGTTATAATCAAAAGTAATAGTTGTATAAGGTTCTTAAGCATCACCAAGTGCATAACTTCCATAATTTAATATTTATGAGTAATCATTATTTCTGTACATTTTATTTAAACTGTGATTTCAGCACTTAGAATACTGTTTAATACTGTTGATAATCTGTTCCATTTGGTATGTTAATGAATGGCTTTTGGTGTGCTAGAATAAGTAATATACTATGTGTAGTGTACTCAGCAAGACTTCGCTTAGAACGTGACAGACGAAACAATTGTCTAAATAAACTAACTTCTGGCCAACACAGAGGCAACAAACACAACTTGCTGAAAGAGCAAAGCGATCAGCTAACTGAATAGCAAAATACACATGGCAGTTGTGAGCAGCACAGCGGCAGGCAAGGAAGGAGACAAAAACTACTCTATCTGGGGACAATCGGCGTCCGACATACAAGGCAAAAAAAAAAAAAAAACTCGAATTGCTTAATCTGAGCTCAACAGCCAGACCCCGACTGCGATAGTGCATAGATTCCAGACAGAACAAAGTCCAGAATTAAACTCAGGACCTGAGCCATAGCGAGTGTCTCACGAATGACTCACTAATTCTGAATAATACTCTGCAAACAGAGTTGCACAGAGTTACGACTTGTATCTTTCAACTCTCTAACGGACACATACTCTACCAGAAAACTGAGTCTACGAGATAAGAGCAGAGGAGACCAGCATTCTCCTAGACAGAGTAGAGGAAAGGTGTTTCATCGATGATATCCAGCCAGGGAGAGAGAGAGAGAGAGCATGGTAATGACTGCAGGTACAAGGTCGCGTGTTCTCCCAGCTTACCACAAGCCCCAAGAGAGAGAGAGTATGGTAATGACTGCAGGTACAAGGTCGCGTGTTCTCCCAGCTTACCACAAGCCCCAAGAGAGAGAGAGAGAGAGCATGGTAATGACTGCAGGTACAAGGTCGCGTGTTCTCCCAGCTTACCACAAGCCCCAAGAGAGAGAGAGTATGGTAATGACTGCAGGTACAAGGTCGCGTGTTCTCCCAGCTTACCACAAGCCCCAAGAGAGAGAGAGAGAGCATGGTAATGACTGCAGGTACAAGGTCGCGTGTTCTCCCAGCTTACCACAAGCCCCAAGAGAGAGAGAGTATGGTAATGACTGCAGGTACAAGGTCGCGTGTTCTCCCAGCTTACCACAAGCCCCAAGAGAGAGAGAGAGAGCATGGTAATGACTGCAGGTACAAGGTCGCGTGTTCTCCCAGCTTACCACAAGCCCCAAGAGAGAGAGAGTATGGTAATGACTGCAGGTACAAGGTCGCGTGTTCTCCCAGCTTACCACAAGCCCCAAGAGAGAGAGAGAGCATGGTAATGACTGCAGGTACAAGGTCGCGTGTTCTCCTAGCTTACCACAAGCCCCAAGAGAGAGAGAGTATGGTAATGACTGCAGGTACAAGGTCGCGTGTTCTCCCAGCTTACCACAAGCCCCAAGAGAGAGAGAGTATGGTAATGACTGCAGGTACAAGGTCGCGTGTTCTCCCAGCTTACCACAAGCCCCAAGAGAGAGAGAGAGATCATGGTAATGACTGCAGGTACAAGGTCGCGTGTTCTTCCAGCTTACCACAAGCCCCAAGAGAGAGAGAGTATGGTAATGACTGCAGGTACAAGGTCGCGTGTTCTCCCAGCTTACCACAAGCCCCAAGAGAGAGAGAGAGAGCATGGTAATGACTGCAGGTACAAGGTCGCGTGTTCTCCCAGCTTACCACAAGCCCCAAGAGAGAGAGAGTATGGTAATGACTGCAGGTACAAGGTCGCGTGTTCTCCCAGCTTACCACAAGCCCCAAGATAGAGAGAGAGCATGGTAATGACTGCAGGTACAAGGTCGCGTGTTCTCCCAGCTTACCACAAGCCCCAGGAGACACACAAGCGGTATAACAGCCTGAGCAGCCAATCAGATCTCTAGAATCTGTCAGCACAGAAAGTGTAATTTATGTGTTATATTCTCCCTTAAAACGTAGCAAGAGGTTTAAGACCAGTAATACTATAAAGCTTCATATTTTAGCTTTACTTGTTAACGAAAATAATATTAGCAATATAATATTAGAAAAAATAAAATATGTCAGTAAAATGATTCAGTTTTTCTGAAGTTGCAACACGGGAAAGAGGAGGGGATGAACTTCATTTTCAATTTCATTTTCTCCTCAGCTATGAAAGTTGTCCAGTGATCACATTCTCGGATGATCACTCTTACATCAGACCATCTTCAGCGAACAAACTCATCCAGCAACCGATATTAGACTTCCATTATCATATTATTGATGTTATGTAATACCAATAAGTTTTGAATTAGACACGACGTGTGCAACACGAATAGTTATTACCGACACGTGTGCATGGACAACAGGCTTCCTCAGTCTAATACAGGCGGATACAGCGCAGGAGAAAGCACAAGTAGTTTTAGCGCAATAATTCTGTCACCTATACGGGGAGGTGGTCAGTCCCTCAAGCCTAAACCAGAGGCATGAGATCAGACCTTATATACAGAGCAGAAGTACCGTAGACTCCCTCTCCTTCACCAACACCAACTGTTGTACCTCAGACTTCCCCTCCTTCACCAACACCAACAATGCTCCACAATTATTGAATCTCATACTGAAGAGGAAGCAGCAGGAGCGGAAGACCGAGGCGGCCACCTTTGTAGTGCCGTCAGGTAGATAATTACACAGGTGAGGCGAGTCCTGTGTCCTTTCCTTGTTTTGGTCACCATGTATCCATGTCCTCTCCAGATCACCGTGTATCCTTGTCCCGTGCAGTTCACCCTGTATCCTTGTTCCGGCCAGGTCACCCCTGTGTCCTGGTCTGGTCGCCTCTCAGGCAGATATTAGCGCAGGTGAGACAAAGTCTGTGTCACCCCCTATTCTTGTTCTGGTCACCCCCTTGTCCTGTCCTGGCTAGGTCGTGACTGTGTTCTACCGAAGTCCCTTGCCTTTTCCGGGTTACTCCATTCTTCTCTCCAGGTTACCTCTTTTTTCTGTCCACATCTCTCTTAAACGATCCAGGTCAACCTTTCTGAACAGGTTTTCCCAGTATTGGCCAGGTCACCCATGACCTGTGAATGCCACTTCATGCCTTACCCAGGTTCTTCTTGCCCTGTTCAGGTTCGCCTTGACTTGCCAAGTCTCCTTGTTCTGGTCAGGTTTACCATTGCTCTTTCCAGGTCCTCTTTGCCCAGTCTAGTTTTCCTTAAATCTTGGATTATTGGGAAACTATTCTACTTGCCCTACCAAGTTCAACAAGCTATCTTTGCTGTGTCTTAAGAAAAATAAAATAACAGATCACAGCAGATCATAAAATAGGAGTCTGTTTTCTTGTTTGAATATTTTCTATTGAACTTCGAGGAAAATAGATAAGTAATATTTTGAATTTAGTTCCAAAACTAACTTATCAACCTCAGTCAACCTTCCTAAAAATTAAAGAAAAACAATTTATCTTTTATTTTTTGGTTAAATTTAAATTTAGTAAATATTATTATCTAACAGCATAATATATTAGGTTTGAGATGTGCAGATTAATTTCTGGCTGGACTCATTAAACAACAAGATTGCGGAAAATATTTTCACGCTGGATTAAGCATTAAAAGAATTCAATTTACATATGAGAATAAATACGAGAAATAAACATGTGCAGCAGGTGTGAGCTTGTACCACCTACCTTCCTCTTTACGTAGTCAGTTGTTGAAGTATCTTTAATGTAAGATGTTTAGAGAGTTTTTAATTTTAACCTTTGATAAGGAATCTCCGATTAGTGGGGAGAGAATAGGCAATGAGGAGGAGATCGAAAAAGAAGAGGGTAAAATTAAGAACGTCGTGCTTAAGTTTGCAGCAGAAATCTGTATGCATTGAAGGGAGCGTAGATACGTGGAGTATACCTGGAGTATAACTGGAGTATACCTGGAGTATACCTGGAGAGGGTTCTAGAGGTCAACGCCCCCGCGGTCCGGTCTGGAGGAAGAGGGATCATTGGTGAAATAATTGTTTAAAGGGAGAGAATGCTAGTATATGAAAGGCTTTTATATATATATATATATATATATATATATATATATATATATATATATATATATATATATATATATATATATATATATATATATATATATATATATATATCAAAAAGAGAGAGAGAGAAAAAAATACAATATTTTGGAGAGTGATCAATAAGTTGAGAAAGAATAGGAAGAAGGTGGACTTAATAGTTTACATGGAAAGAAGGAGATGTTAGATGAGAGGGGAAGATACTGAGTTTTTAAATGCTGATAAAAGGGAGGCGGTGATATCATGCGTTCATCAGGGAGGAATAATATCTGGTAGGAGTAAAGAAGTTCTTTATGTAAATGTGGGGAAACTGAATGAGGAAGAATTAAAAGGGATGAAACGCTGAGGCTAAAGGAGCTGATCTGCTAAAACCAACTGGGAATATATCCCTGTTAAGTGTACCAGGTAGACCTAGACGTATTTCTGTCACTTAGTGATCCGAGAAATGTATCCCTATGTAGAGTGTCGCATAATTTTCTAATATTTTTATTTTTATTAACACATCGGCCGTTTCCCACCCAGGCAGGGTGGCCCGAAAAAGAAAAGCTGTCATCATCATTCACTCCATCACTGTCTTGCCAGAAGGGTGCTTTACACTACAGTTTTTAAACTGCAACATTAACACCCGTCCTTCAGAGTGCAGGCACTGTACTTCCCATCTCCAAGACTCAAGTCCGGCCTGCCGGTTTCCCTGAATCCCTTCATAAATGTTGCCTTGCTTACACTCCGACTGCTCGTCAAGTCCTAAAAACCATTTGTCTCCATTTGTTCCTGTCTAACACCCTCACGCACGCTTGCTGGAAGTCCAAGCCCCTCTCACACAAAACCTCCCTTAGTCCCTCCCTCCAACTTTTCCTAGGCCGACCCCTACCCCACCTTACCTCCACTATAGATCTGTATGCTCTCGAAGTCATTCTATTTCGTTCCATCCTCTCTACATGTCCAAACCATCTCAATAATCCCTCCTCAGCCCTCTGGATAATAATTTTGGTAATCCCATACCTCCTCCTAATCTCCAAACTACGGATTCTCTGCATTATATTCACACCACACATTGCACTCAGAATGACATCTCCACTGCCTCCAGCCTTCTCCTTGTTGCAACATTCACAACCCATGCCTCACACCCATACAAGTGCATTGGTATAAATGTACTCTCATACATTCCCCTATTTGCTTTCATGGATAAAGTTCTTTGTCTCTACAGACTCCTCAGAGCACCACTCACCTCTTTCCACTCGTCAATTCTATGATTCACCTAATCTTTCATAGACCCATCTGCTGACACGTCCACTCCCAAATATCTGAACACATTCACCTTCTCCATACTCTCTCCCTCCAATCTGATTTCAAATCTTCTGTTACCTATTTTTTTTTTTGTTATCCTCATCACCTTACTCTTTCCTATATTCACTTTTAACCTCCTTCTTTTACACTCCCCACCAAACTCATCAATCAACCTCTGCAACTTCTCTTCAGAATCTTCTTAAAGCACAGTGTCATCAGCAAAGAGCAACTGTGACAGCTCCCACTTTGTGTTTGATACTTTGTTTTTTAATTCCACACCTCTTGCCAAAACCCGAGCATTCACTTCTCATACTACTCTATCTATAAATATATTGAACAACCATGGTGACATCACACATCCCTGTCTAAGGCCTACTTTTACTGGGAAATAATCCCCCTGTCGCCTACATACTCTAACCTGAGCCTCACTATCCTCGTAATAGCCTTCAATAACCTACCTCCTATTCCATACATTTGCAACAATTGCAAAGTTTTTAATATAGTAACTTATATATTAGCAATGAAGAATTGAGGCAATTCAGAAGAGGCATTCACAATTTATCATGTTGACAGTATGTAACGTATATAAATAGGGCCGTTACTAGACGTGACGATTAGCTTGAGTCAAACTGAAAGGTCATTGACGCTGACCTCTGAAGTTCAAAAGCCCCGGCTCGTCCTGATTTGCCGCAGGGCATACCCAAGTATGCTATGTATGATAATCTATGTAACTGTATGCTGTTTATAACTGAATAAACTTACATACTTACTTGCCAAGCTGAGAGGATACGCTTAGGATGTGCTGCCAGATGATACGACCTTTCTACCTAATCATCATTTTGAGCATCCTCAACGTTTCGAACCGCAATCCCACAACAGCGATGACACAGTTCTTAAGAATTTCAGTGAATGAATAATGTGCAGTGGACTCAACGTCAGCGTCGCGGCTGCTGCCACTGTTAGTCTTCACATCAGCATTAACGATCAACGGAATTGTTGTTCCATTGCTCTATGGCCCAGGCGCCGATGAATTGTTTCCAAGAGTTTTGTGCACGTAAGGTATAAAATACCAACAATGTGAAAGTTAAGACACATGTGCAACATCTGGATATCTTTATTGTAGACGTTTCACCATCCAGTGGCTTTATCAACACAGATTCCAGGACATAATTAGAAGACAGTAGAACTATATATAAAAGATAAGGTAATCAGTCCCTCAGCCTTGGAGTTAGTGTTCATAGCATCGTGGTGGTGGAGAATCTGGAGCAAAGGCAAGAAGACTGGCGGTCTTCTGACGCCTAGTCTTCTTGCCTTTGCTCCAGATTCTCCACCACCACGATGCTGTCAACACCTCATCTTTGGTATATAGTTCTACTGTCTTCTAATTATGTCCTAGAATCTGTGTTGATAAAGCCACTGGATGGCGATATGTCTACAACAAAGATATCCAGATGTTGCACATGTGTCTTAACTTACAAGAGTTTTAAAGGAATGTAAAGAGGAACTTAGCAAACCTTTGGCTAATGAAGATTGAGACACTTATGCAACATATGGGAATCTTTATTCAGGAAACGTTTCGCCACACAGTGGCTTCATCAGTCCAATACAAATCAGAAAGGTGTAAGGAGAGGAGGAGTTTGAGGTAATCAGTCCCTCAGCCTGGAGTCGATGTGTTCAGTCCATCACTCTTGTAGAATGTACAGCATAAGTGTCTCAATCTTCAACTTGTCGGTTTTTCAAACCATTCATCACACCTTTGGCTAATCTTTTTAACATATCACTAAGAGAGATACATGATTATATACACCTGAAAAATCCTAGAGGGACTAGTACCGAACTTGCACACGAAAATCACTCACTACGAAAGCAAAAGACTTGGCAGACGATGCAACATCCCCCAAATGAAGAGCAGGGGTGTCACTAGCACGTTAAGAGAACATACAATAAGTGTCAGGGGCCCGGGACTGTTCAACTGCCTCCCAGCATACATAAGGGGGATTACCAACAGACACCTGGCAGTCTTCAAGCTGGCACTGGACAAGCACCTAAAGTCGGTTCCTGACCAGCCGGGCTGTGGCTCGTACGTTGGTTTGCGTGCAGCCAGCAGCAACAGCCTGGTTGATCAGGCTCTGATCCACCAGGAGGCCTGGTCACAGACCGGGCCGCGGGGGCGTTGACCCCCGGAACTCTCTCCAGGTAAACTCCAGGTAAACAGGCATAGTGCTTCATAAATGGAAAATGGCAAATGTAATACCTATTTACAAGGCAGGTAACAGATCCCTAGTTTCGAACTATAGACCAATAGTGGGAAAATTTATGGAATCAATAATTGCCGAAACAATTCGTAGCCATCTTGAAAGCCATAAATTGATTAATGAATCTCAACACGGTTTTACAAAGGGGCGTTCCTGTCTTACGAATTTACTAACTTTTTCACTAAGGTGTTTGAGGAGGCAGATCATGGTATTGAATATGATATTGTGTATATGGACTTCAGTAAAGCTTTCGATAGAGTTCCACATCGGAGGCTATTGAGGAAACGTAAGGCACACGGAAGAGGAAGAGAATATTTTTCCTGGGTAGAGGCATAGTTGACAAATAGGCAGCAGAGAGTTTGCATAAATGGGGAGAAATCAGAATGTGGGCACGTCACAAGCGGTGTTCCGTAGGGGTCAGTGTTGGGCCCGTTGTTGTTTACAATTCACATAACGACATAGATGAAGGAATAAATAGCGACATAAGCAAATTTGCTGATGACACCAAAACAGGCCGTCCAATTCATTCTAATGAGAACATTAGAGAACTCCAGGATGATTTGAAGACTGATGCAATGGTCGGAGAAGTGGCAGATGCAGTTTAACATTGACAAATGCAAAGTTCCAAATGTTAGACAGGAAAATAACCATGCCACATACAAAATAAATAATGTACATCTGATTGCGAAAAGGATTTAGGGGTTCTGGTTAGCAGTAATCTAAAACCAAGACAACAGTGCATTAGTGTTCGCAATAAAGCTAACAGAATTCTTGGCTTCATATCAAGAAATATAAATAATAGAAGTCCTCAGGTTGTTCTTCAACTCTATATATCCTTGGTTAGGCCTCATTTAGATTATGCTGTACAGTTCTGGTCACCGTATTACAGAATAAATATAAATGCTCTGGAAAACGTACAGAGGAGGATGACAAAGTTGATCCCATGTATCAGAAATCTTCCTTATGAGGATAGACTGAGGCCGTGAATCTGCACTCTATAGAAAGGCGTAGAATTAGGGGGGGATATGGTTGAGGTGTATAAATGGAAAACAGGAATAAATAAAGGGGATGTAAATAGTGTGCTGAAAATATCCAGGTAAGACAGGACTCTCAGCAATGATTTCAAGTTGGAAAAATTCAGATTCAGGAAGGATATAGGAAAGCACTGGTTTGGTAATAGAGTTGTGGATGAGTGGAACAAACTCCCGAGTACCGTCATAGAAGCGAAAACGTTGTGTAGTTTTAAAAGCAGGTTAAATAAATACAAGAGTGGGTGTGGGTGGATGTGATTTAGTCCTGATTAGCTTGTGCTGCTAGATCAGATGCCGTGCTCCTTCCTTAAGTGGAAGTGACCTAAATGGGCCATTGGTCTAAGCCGGGAGGTGACATGGACCTGCTTCACATGGGTCAGTAGGCCTGCCGCAGTGTTCCTTCTTTCTTATGTGCTTATGTACTCACCTAGTTGAGGTTCCGGGGGTCGAGTCCGAGCTCCTGGCCCCGCCTCTTCACTGATCGCTACTAGGTCACTCTCCCTGAGCCGTGAGCTTTATCATACCTCTGCTTAAAGCTATGTATGGATACTGCCTCCACTACATCGCTTCCCAAACTATTCCACTTACTGACTACTCTGTGGCTGAAGAAATACTTCCTAACATCCCTGTGATTCATCTGTGTCTAGTAATGTTTGATAGTGTTTCCGGGACTCTTACGAGCAGTGATTTATGTGCTGCAAGCAAGCAACAAGTAAGCCAGTAACACAGACTGTTTTTGTCTGCCCTGTAAGCCACCTCTGCATCTGTAATCGTACCTACAAGTTCTCTTTCGTCAGGTCAACGTTTTTCCTGTCAAGGAGGCTTAACGTGGCTTAAATTGGGTTGCCTAGTGTCCAGTAAGCCAGCAGTGTGGCTTACTGGACACCAGACCCAGTAAGCCAGCAGTGTGGCTTACTGGGTCTGGGCATGTCACAGTGGTGACTCACTCACTCCCACCCGCCGGGCTTGCACCCCACCCACTCAAATCCCACCATCAACCACCCACTCCCCACCCACGACCACCCTCTCACTTCCCACCCACGAACACCCACTCACTTCACACCCACGACCACCCTCTCACTTCCTACCCACGACCACCCTCTCACTTCACACCCCCGACCACCCTCTCACTTCCCACCCACTCACTTCCCACCCATGACCACCCTCTCACTTCCCACTCACGACCACCCTCTCACTTCCCACTCACTCACTTCCCACCAACGACCACCCACTCACTTCCTACCCACGACCACCCTCTCACTTCCCACCATGACCACCCTCTCAGTGCCCATCCACGACCACCCTCTCACTTCCCACCCACGACCACCCTCTCACTTCCCACCAACTCACTTCCCACCCACGACCACCCACTCACTTCCCACCCACGACCACCCACTCACTTCCCACCCTCGACCACCCACTCACTTCCCACCCACGACCACCCACTCGCTCAATGAGCCTCATTCCCCCCCCCCCCCCAGGAGAATATTCTGACTTGTAAGAAAAAGAGCAAACAAGGGCCAACAAAACCCGAGAGTCATTCAAACCTTCCACTAAAATTTATCAACTTCGAAGCCAAACTGACGAGGCTTACTCTTGTTATCACAGACCAATATTACAAAATACACCAGAACATCAAGTTTGAAGCCTCTCAGATGTTGCATTATCAAGTGGAAGTTTTAGTTATTAAAACCACACACACGAGTCACTCAGATATTATTGTATGATAATCAGTATTTTAGTTTTCTCAGTTTCTCCCAGAAAAAAGGAAATTAGGAATTTCAGAGGCCGGGTGATCCCGTGATCTGGCTGGCAAAGTTCTCGCTTCACATACGGAGGGCCCGGGTTCGATTCCCAGCAGGGTAGAAACATTTCGACGCATTTCCTTACACCTGTTGTCCAGTTCACGAAGCTACAAAAAGGTACTTGGGTGTTAATCGACTGGTGTGGGTCGCATCCTGGGGGACAAGATTGAGGACCACAATGGAAATAAGTTAGACAGTCCTCGATGACGCACTGACTTTCTTGGGTTATCCTGGGTGGCTAACCCTCCGGGGTTAAATATCCAAACGAAATCTTATCATATCAGAATATCAGTCCAAACTATCCTCCAAGCAAAACAAACCTAACATTCATTCTGAACATCGTTCTTAAGGGAAATATAGACGTTATGGGCAGATAAAAATTGATTTACGTAAATTTAACTGAGGACAACCTAAGTGAGCCGAACACTGTGTTATATCAGAGAGAGAAAAATTCCCCAGTTACTTCACCGACATTAATTTGTGTTACCAGACTGACACATTAAACGTACACAGTCTAATATAACACAAACTTTGTTAGTGGTGAACACTTGGCCAATAAGACTTTAAAAGAGACTAACTCGTGTATTCTACAGTCAGTTTGGAAAGGTAAAAAAAATCTGAGCCGACAGAGCCTAAATCTAAAAGCTACATCACCTGTTAAAAGCACAGCTGCAAGGAGGGTTGCATGCACAGCTGCAGGGTGGGTTACCTGCACAGCTGCAGGGTGGGTTACATGCACAGCTGCAGGGTGGGTTACATGCACAGCTGCAGGGTGGGTTACATGCACAGCTGCAGGGTGGGTTACATGCACAGCTGCAGGGTGGGTTACATGCACAGCTGCAGGGTGGGTTACATGCACAGCTGCAGGGTGGGTTACATGCACAGCTGCAGGGTGGGTTACATGCACAGCTGCAGGGTGGGTTACATGCACAACTGCAGGGTGGGCTACATGCACAGCTGCAGGGTGGGTTACATGCACAGCTGCAGGGTGGGTTACATGCACAGCTGCAGGGTGGGTTACATGCACAACTGCAGGGTGGGTTACATGCACAGCTGCAGGATGGGCTACATGCACAGCTGCAGGGTGGGTTACATGCACAGCTGCAGGGTGGGTTACATGCACAACTGCAGGGTGGGCTACATGCACAGCTGCAGGGTGGGTTACATGCACAGCTGCAGGGTGGGTTACATGCACAGCTGCAGGGTGGGTTACATGCACAACTGCAGGGTGGGTTACATGCACAGCTGCAGGGTGGGTTACATACACAGCTGCAGGGTGCGTTACATGCACAGCTGCAGGGTGGGTTACATGAACAGCTGCAGGGTGGGCTACATGCACAGCTGCAGGGTGGGTTACATGCACAGCTGCAGGGTGGGTTACATACACAGCTGCAAGGTGGGCTACATGCACAGCAGCAGGGAGGGTTACATGCACAGCTGCAGGGTGGGTTACATGCACAGCTGCAGGGTGGGTTACATGCACAGCTGTAAGGTGGGTTACATGCACAGCAGCAGGGAGGGTTACATGCACAGCTGCAGGGTGGGTTACATGCACAGCTGCAGGGTGGGTTATATGCACAGCTGCAGGGTGGGTTACATGCACAGCTGCAGGGTGGGTTACATGCACAGCTGCAGGGTGGGTTACATACACAGCTGCAGGGTGGGTTACATGCACAGCTGCAGGGTGGGTTACATGCACAGCTGCAGGGTGGGTTACATGCACAGCTGCAGTGTGGGTTACATGCACAACTGTTGGGTGGGTTACATGCACAGCTGCAGTGTGGGTTACATGCACAACTGCATGGTGGGTTACATGAACAGCTGCAGGGTGGGTTACATGAACAGCTGCAGGGTGGGTTACATGCACAGCTGCAGGATGGGCTACATGCACAGCTGCAGGGTGGGTTACATGCACAGCTGCAGGGTGGGTTACATGGACAGCTGCAGGGTGGGCTACATGCATAGCTGCAGGGTGGGCTACATGCACAGCTGCAGGGTGGGTTACATGCACAGCTGCAGGGTGGGTTACATGCACAGCTGCAGGGTGGGTTACATGCACAGCTGCAGGGTGGGTTACATGAACAGCTGCAGGGTGGGTTACATGAACAGCTGCAGGGTGGGTTACATGCACACCTGCAGGGTGGGTTACATGCACAGCTGCAGGGTGGGTTACATGCACAGCTGCAGGGTGGGTTACATGCACAGCTGCAGGGTGGGTTACATACACAGCTGCAGGGTGGGTTACATGAACAGCTGCAGGGTGGGTTACATGCACAGCTGCAGGGTGGGTTACATGCACAGCTGCAGGGTGGGTTACATGCACAGCTGCAGGGTGGGTTACATGCACAGCTGCAGGGTGGGTTACATGCACAGCTGCAGGGTGGGTTACATGCACAGCTGCAGGGTGGGTTACATGCACAGCTGCAGGGTGGGTTACATGCACAGCTGCAGGGTGGGTTACATGCATAGCTGCAGGGTGGGTTACATGCACAGCTGCAGGGTGGGTTACATGCACAGCTGCAGGGTGGGTTACATGCACAGCTGCAGGGTGGGTTACATGCACAGCTGCAGGGTGGGTTACATGCACAGCTGCAGGGTGGGTTACATACACAGCTGCAGGGTGGGTTACATGCACAGCTGCAGGGTGGGTTACATGCACAGCTGCAGGGTGGGTTACATGCACAGCTGCAGGATGGGTTACATGCACAGCTGCAGGATGGGTTACATGCACAGCTACAAGGTGGGTTACATGCACAGCTGCAGGGTAGGTTACATGCACAGCTGCAGGGTGGGTTACATGCACAGCTGCAGGGTGGGTTACATGCACAGCTGCAGGGTGGGTTACATGCACAGCTGCAGGGTGGGTTACATGCACAGCTGCAGGGTGGGTTACATACACAGCTGCAGGGTGGGTTACATGCACAGCTGCAGGGTGGGTTACATGCACAGCTGCAGGGTGGGTTACATGCACAGCTGCAGGATGGGTTACATGCACAGCTGCAGGATGGGTTACATGCACAGCTACAAGGTGGGTTACATGCACAGCTGCAGGGTAGGTTACATAGCACAGCTGCAGGGTGGGTTACATGCACAGCTGCAGGATGGGTTACATGCACAGCTACAAGGTGGGTTACATTCACAGCTGCAGGGTGGGTTACATGCACAGCTGCAGGGTGGGTTACATGCACAGTTGCAGGGTGGGCTACATGCACAGCTGCAGGGTGGGTTACATGCACAGCTGCAGGGTGGGTTACATGCACAGCTGCAGGGTGGGTTACATGCACAGCTGCAGGGTGGGTTACATGCACAGCTGCAGGGTGGGTTACATGCACAGCTGCAGGGTGGGTTACATGCACAGCTGCAGGGTGGGTTACATGCCCAGCTGCAGGGTGGGTTACATGCACAGCTGCAGGGTGGGTTGCAAGTCATATACATAACAAATCAGATGTGTAATAATGTGTCTATTATTCGTTCCTCATTCCTGTAAAAATATATACAATACAGTCGTCAGTCATAATATATTACAATATATCTTACAGTAATTCATACCTTATTTTAATATTAAACCCGTAAAGAACAACACCTGTGGGAGAGTAATCAAGTTTGATCTGAGGAAATTTCGTTGTGCTTCAAACTCCGTGGATCATAATCCTTCAACCAGCATCAATACGTCCTTCCCCATGAAGACTCAACCCTTGTATGTATAACTTTATCTACTGTAATACTCCGTTTCTTCTCCTAGTAAGATATTCCATGTATTTACATTCTATTAAGGAAAATGCATTTCGCTTCGTTTGACTGAAATCATCTGCTTGTAAATGACGTCTTATTGCTGCGTGCGTCGCTTGGTTATTGCCCACTTGTTGTTTCTTTCCCAACTGAGTGTACAGTTATCTTGCCTCATGTCAATTATAGGGGCAGAGAACCTTAATCATTCCTCAGCTCCTTTACAGGCTGAAAACCGTTATCCTGCCTTAGCTCCTTTACAGGCTGGCAACTATTATTCTACCTCGGCTCATATGCATGCTAAGAACCGTTATCATTCCTCAGCTCATTAACAGGTTAAGAACCGTTATCCTTCCTCAGATCATTTACAGGTTAAGAACCGTTATCCTTCTTCAGCTCATTTACAGGCTAAGAATTATTTTCCTATCTCAGCTCATTTACAGACTAAAAATGTTTTTGTTCTGCCTCAACTCATTTACAGGCTAAGAGCTGTTACTCTTCCCTGAATCTTAAGTTGATTTATTCCATACTTACTAGCTAAGACATTCACGAGAGATTAAACTATTACAAATAATTTAAGCTTCAACATGCCATTAGAAAGCAAGATCCCATTTTTTCTGGATTTTTTTTTTCAGTTTTTTCTCCAAGTTTGCAAGAAAAAATATTTAATATGATAGCTTTCGAAATATTTAAAAAACTGCTCACAGCATCAGGGGCTGTGAGAGGGTCGGCTCAGCCGGGTCACGGGTCTGGGGCCCGGCTGTGAATCTCTGCAGAGGTTCCATAGCCATAGACGTTTTATTTTTATTTTTTCATTTGAATTTTATCGGGGGTATTTCAATTATTTTTAGATGATTTAGAAAAATAATTATGCAAAATTCTCTAAGTCTTGGGGCCTTAACCTGCCCCTAGGGGCCCCATAGCAGTCTTGTTCCCCATGCAAAATTTCTCTTGAAGGCCCCGAGCAGCACGGTTGCATTTATGTATCTTGGGTTGTGAAATCCATAGTGTTTTATGGACTACTTTTCTGTTGACAAATGTAGGTTATAATCTGCCAGGAATATCACAGATACCTTTGGCAGGAAGAAGCGCTGTTGGGCAGTATTTTAAGAAGTATATTGCAAAGTGACAAGCCTAATTTTTTTTAATAAGATAACATAAGCATCTAATAAAGGACTACGAGAAGTTCATAGTAATTTAAAATGTCTAGAATCAGAACATACTCATGATAATTTTTCATTATAATTCCCTTAGAATTCCAAATCTTTACGTATCATACATCTTCCACCAAAAATTAAATAATAAAAATACGAACCTTTGTCTAGGTAATATATTAGAATTAAGAATATAAAGACAACGAAAAATATTCTCAAATAATTACTCAGAAATCAATAACACAATTCGTTTAATAAAAAAAAGCAAATTAGACTGTTTACAGAGAATACAATTCAAACTTGACATTAAGTACGATGAACCGGAACTGAGAACTTAAAGTTATTAGGAAGAACCATTGGTTAGTTATCACAAACAAGCTAAGTGTCATAGATTGTTTGAAAATATGGAAAATGGGATTACCCGGCCAGCTACCAATGATATCCTTCCCTTGAACACAATATACCAATGATATCCTTCCCTTGAACACAATACACCAATGATATCCTTCCCTTGAACACAATACACCAATGATATCCTTCCCTTGAACACAATATACCAATGATATCCTTCCCTTGAACACAATATACCAATGATATCCTTCCCTTGAACACAATACACCAATGATATCCTTCCCTTGAACACAATACACCAATGATATCCTTCCCTTGAACACAATACACCAATGATATCCTTCCCTTGAACACAATATATCAATGATATCCTTCCCTTGAACACAATATACCAATGATATCCTTCCCTTGAACACAATATACCAATGATATCCTTCCCTTGAACACAATATACCAATGATATCCTTCCCTTGAACACAATATACCAATGATATCCTTCCCTTGAACACAATATACCAATGTTATCCTTCCCTTGAACACAATACACCAGTGATATCCTTCCCTTGAACACAATACCCCAATGTTAAAACCTTAAAGAGGGTCAGAAAAGACCTTCTCTACTTATTAAATGGAACAAATAATTCCCATGTTATTAATTATTTAAGTGGCAAATTTTCACATATACCAGCTAAGCTGTAGTAAGCTGTTATAAGCTGGAAGATGTGCTGAAGAACAGGCTGGACAGGCTGCAGACCTGGTCCAGCAATTGGCTGCTGGAGTTCAACCCCACCAAGTGCAAAGTCATGAAGACTGGGGAAGGGCAAAGAAGACCGCAGACGGAGTACAGTCTAGGGGGCCAGAGACTACAAACCTCACTCAAGGAAAAAGATCTTGGGGTGAGTATAACACCAGGCATATCTCCTGAAGCGCACATCAACCAAATAACTGCTGAAGAATATGGGCGCCTAGCAAACCTCAGAACAGCATTCCGACATCTTAATAAGGAATCATTCAGGACCCTGTACACCGTGTACGTTAGGTCCATATTGGAGTATGCGGCACCAGTTTGGAACCCACACCTAGCCAAGCACGTGAAGAAGCTAGAGAAAGTGCAAAGGTTTGCAACAAGACTAGTCCCAGAGCTAAGAGGTATGTCCTAAGAGGAGAGGTTAAAAGAAATCAACCTGACGACACTGGAGGACAGGAGAGATAGGGGGGACATGATAACGACATACAAAATACTGAGAGGAATTGACAAGGTGGACAAAGACAGGATGTTCCAGAGATTGGACACAGTAACAAGGGGACACAGTTGTAAATTGAAGACACAGATGAATCACATGGATGTTAGGAAGTACTTCTTCAGCCACAGAGTAGTCAGTAAGTGGAATAGTTTGGGAAGCGATGTAGTGGAGGCAGGATCCATACATAGCTTTAAGCAGAGGTATGATAAAGCTCACGGTTCAGGGGGAGTGACCTAGTAGCGACGAGCGAAGAGGCGGGGCCAGGAGCTTAAACTCGACCCCTGCAACCTCAACTAGGTGAGTACACACTATATATATATATATATATATATATATATATATATATATATATATATATATATATATATATATATATATATATATATATATATATGTGTGTGTGTGTGTGTGTGTGTGTGTGTGTGTGTGTGTGTGTGTGTGTGTGTGTGTGTGTGAGAAAGAGATTGATAGATAAAAAGGCATAAAGTCTGATATATAGATAGATACATAACTAACTGTCCCATGGCCCGGTTGGTAGTGCACTCAGCTCACATACTGATGGTCCACAGCTCGAGCCCTGACACAGGTGGAAACGTAGGGCATGTTTCCTTACACCTGTTGACCCGAGTCACCTAGCAGTAAGTAGGTACCTGGGTGTTAGTCGACTGTTGTTGGTCGCATCCTTTGTGAGGGGAGAAGGGGTATACCTGATACAAGGCTTTGAGAGGGTTGTCGGTACCTGACCAGCCGGGCTGTGGCTCGTACGTTGGACTGCGTGCAGCCAGCAATAACAGCCGGTTGATCAGGCTTTGATCCACCATGAGGCCTGGTGACAGACCGGGCCGCGGGGGCGTTGACCCCCGGAACTCTCTCCAGGTAAATACCTGAAACAGGGCTTTGAGAGGGTGGTGGTATACCTGAAACAGGGCTTTGGGAGGGTTGTGGTATACCTGAAACAGGGCTTTGGGAGGGTTGTGGTATACCTGAAACAGGGCTTTTAGAGGGTGGTGGTATACCTGAAACAGGACTTTGGGACGGTTGTGGTATACCTGAAACAGGGCTTTGAGAGGGTTGTGGTATACCTGAAACAGGGCTTTGTGAGGGTTGTGGTATACCTGAAACAGGGCTTTTAGAGGGTGGTGGTATACCTGAAACAGGGCTTTGGGAGGGTTGTGGTATACCTGAAACAGGGCTTTTAGAGGGTGGTGATATACCTGAAACAGGGTTTTGAGAGGGTGGTGGTATACCTGAAACAGGGCTTTGAGAGGGTGGTGGTATACCTGAAACAGGGCTTTGAGAGGGTTTTGGTATACCTGAAACAGGGTTTTGAGAGGGTGGTGGTATACCTGAAACAGGGCTTTGAGAGGGTTTTGGTATACCTGAAACAGGGCTTTGAGAGGGTGGTGGTATACCTGAAACAGGGCTTTGAGAGGGTTTTGGTATACCTGAAACAGGGTTTTGAGAGGGTTCTGGTATACCTGAAACAGGGTTTTGAGAGTGTTTTGGTATACCTGAAACAAGGCTTTGAGAGTGTTTTGGTATACCTGAAACAGGGCTTTGTTTTCAAATGAGCTGAGATAGGATAACAGCTCTGTAATAGTGATCTGTGTAAAAAAATATAAATATATATAACAGTCTAATTCATAAACTCCTAAATAATATTTTACAAAGATATTAAAATGGGTGTACCAGACAAGTGCTACTGGTTGGCCTCTGGAGCGAGAGAAGCAGCTCTTATCCACGAACAAGATGCTAATATTCAGTGTGTGTCTCCTTGTGGCTTGTACTACGCACCTGACCATTGATAAGGGCGGCTTACTCACAGTGGTCTTCCCCTACACGCCACCACCCAACCATCTGCACTCATATCTTACAACCTGCCCATCCCTACTGTCGTTACCTTCATCTAAACTGTATTATAAATGGAGATATATGGTATAAAATACCGACACGATGGATAAATAAACACAATTGCAGTATTGAACATTAAAATGGTATAAAATACCGACAGGTTGTTAGGTAAGACACATATGCAACAGTTAGGTATCTTTATTTTGAAACGTTTCGCCTACACAGTAGGCTTCTTCTATCAACTTTTCTGTACTCGACTGAAGAAGCCTACTGTGTAGGCGAAACGTTTCAAAATAAAGATACCTAACTGTTGCATATGTGTCTTACCTCACAATTGCAGTATAATATGATCCTCTATTGATTACGTTTCGCCCACACAGTGAGCTTTATCAACTCACACACATATCTACCTGGGTCCATGATTATATATTCACGTACTCTTTACCCAGGAAGATCTGTTTGTGGCTTGATAAAGTCCATTGTGTGGGTGAAGCGTGGTCAATAAAGATCAAATTATACTACACTTGCATTTATTTTTCCATCGGTATTATAGACGTAGGATAATAGCCCCTATGAGGCCTAAGTATTTTTCTATACTCTTGCGCTACCTTGAACTACGCTACTCTTGAACTACCATTCACAAACTGGATATGGAATGCAGAGTAAACTAGCCACGATCGTTCATAGGATGAATACAAAGTGTGAAATAAAGTTATCTGCTATCCCTCACGGGATGTATATGGGATACTCATTAAACTAGATACTACTGTCTACAGAAACGATATAAAATACACAAACTATTTGCTATCGTGGAGAGAATGGATTATGAAATGCACAATAAACTAGCAGTTAACGTCCACAGCAGGCTATCTAACGTCATGTGGCTTCTGTAGCTCGCTTTTGTGAGGGTCATTGTGTAAAGTATACCTCTTGTGATCAGAATATTCAGAAGAATTAAACAGGTGGAGACGATGCGAGAGTCTCACTAGAGCATCCAATATTTTGTAGCATCCTAGTTGAGTGGTTTATTGCGTTAGGCAGGTAACTAGCTAGACTTGTGCGGAGTTTATGTATGTATCAGGTAGATCCTTTCAAGGAAGCGACTCTAGCTAAAATGATTCCAGGAAGAATCGTTCCCTTGATCGGATCTACTTGGAAGTTCCTGATGACGTGTTAATTGCAACACGGTAGTGTTGCAGTCAACACGTCATCACTCCATCACTGTCTTGTCAGAGGGGTGCTTTACACTACAGCTTTACACTACAGCTATAAAACTGCAACATTAACACCCCTCCTTCAGAGTGCAGACACTGTACTTCCCATCTCCAGGACTCAAGTCCGGCCTGCCGGTTTCCCTGAATCCCTTCGTAAATGTTACTTTGCTCACACTCTAACAGCACGTAAAGTATTAAAAACCATTTGTCTCCATTCACTCCTATCAAATACGCTCACCCACGCTTGCTGGAAGT
The DNA here is from genome assembly GCF_038502225.1 of Cherax quadricarinatus. NCBI lineage: Eukaryota > Metazoa > Arthropoda > Malacostraca > Decapoda > Parastacidae > Cherax > Cherax quadricarinatus. Next base: position 23,142,135 of record NC_091361.1, read on the forward strand.
CCAAGCCCCTCGCACACCAAACCTCCTTTACCCCCTCCTTCCAACCTTTCCTAGGCCGACCCCTACCCCGCCTTCCCTCCACTACAGATTTATACACTCACGAAGTCATTCTGTTTTGTTTCATTCTCTCTACATGTCCGAACCACCTCAACAACCCCTCATCAGCCCTCTGGATAATAGTTTTGGTAGTCCCACATCTCCTAATTTCCAAACTAAGAATTCTCTGTATTATATTCACACCACACACTGCCCATAGACATGATATCTTCACTGCCTCCAGCCTTCTCCTCGCTGCAACATTCATCACCCATGCTTCACACCTATACAAGAGTGTTGGTACAACTATACTCTCATGCAATCCCCTCTTTGCTTCCATGGACAAAGTTCTTTGTCTCAACAGACTCCTAAGAGCACGACTCAGCCTTTTCCCCTCATCAGTTCTATAAATCACCTCATCCTTCATAGACCCAACTGCTGACACGTCCACTCCTAAATATCTGGATACATTCACCCCCTCCATACTCTCTCCTTCCAATCTGATAACCAATCTATCGTCACCTAATCTTTTTGTTATCCTCATAACCTTACTCTTTCTTATATTCACTTTTAATTTTCTTCTTTTACATACCCTACCAAATTCATCCACCAACCTCTGCAACTTCTCTTCAGAATTTTTCAAAAGCACAGAGTCATCAGCAAAGAGCAACTGTGAAAATTCCCACTTTGTGTTTGAATCTATATCTTTTTTTTTACACAAGGTTTGACAAGGTTAGGTTAAACTCCACACCTCTTGCCAAGTCCCTAGCATTCACTTCTCTTACAACCCCATATATAAATATATTGAACAGACACGGTGACATCACACATCCTTGTCTAAGCCCTACTTTTACTGGGAAATAATCTCCCTCTCTCCTACATACTCTAACTTGAGCCTCAATATCCTCGTAAAAGCTATTCACTACTTTCAGAAACCTACTTCCAATACCATACACCTGCAATATCTGCCACATTGCCCCCCTATCTACCCTGTCATACGCCTTTTCCAAATCCTTAAATGCCACAAAAACCTCTTTACCCTAATCTAAATACTGTTCACTTATATGTTTCACTGTAAACACCTGGTCCACACACCCCCTACCTTTCCTAAAGCCTCCTTGTTCATCTGCTATCCTATTCTCCGTCTTACTCTTAATTCTTTCAATAATAACTCTACCATACACTTTACCAGGTATAGTCAACAGACTTATTCCTCTATAATTTTTGCACTCTCTTTTATCCCTTTTGCCTCTATACAACGGCTCTATGCATGCTCTCTGCCAATCCCTAGGTACCTTAACCTCTTCCATACACTTATTAAATAATAGCACCAACCACTATATAGATCATCATTACATCAATCCCAGCTGCCTTATCCCCTTTCATTCTACCCACTGCCTCACAAACTTCCCCCACACTCACAACTGACTCTTCCTTATTCCTATAAGATGTTATTCCTCCTCGCCCTATACACGAAATCACAGCTTCCCTATCTTCATCAACATTTAACAATTCCTCAAAATATTCCCTCCTTCCCGATACCTCTAACTCTCCATTTAATAACTTTCCTCTCATGGTTTAACTGTCAAATCCATTTGTTCTCTAGGTTTCCTAAACTTATTAATCTCACTCCAAATCTTTTTCTTATTTTCAACAAAATTTGTTGATAACATCTCATCCACTCTCTCATTTGCTCTCTTTTTACATTGCTTCACCACTCTCTTAACCTCTCTTTTTCTCTGCTTATACTCTTCCCTCTTTGCATCACTTCTACTTTCTAAAAACCTTTCATATGCTAGCTTTTTCTCCCTTACTACTCTCTATACATCATCATTCCACCAATCGCTCTTCTTCCCTCCCGCACCCACTTTCCTGTAACCACAAACTTCTGCTGAACACTCTTAACACTACATTCCTAAGCCTACCCCATACATCTTCGACCCCATTGCCTATACTCTCTCTAGACCATCTGTCCTCCAATAGTTGTTTATATCTTGCCCTAACTGCCTCCTCTTTTAGTTTATACACCTTCACCTCTCTCTTACATGGTGCTTCTATTTTCCTTGTATCCCATCTACCTTTTACTCTCACTGTAGCTACAACTAGAAAGTGATCTGATATATCTGTGGCCCCTCTATAAACATATACATCCTGAAGTCTGCTCAACAGTCTTTTATCTACCAATACATAGTCCAACAAACTACTGTCATTACGCCCTACATCATATCCTGTATATTTATTTATCCTCTTTCTCTTAAAATACGTATTACTTATAACTAAACCCTTTTCTGTACAAAGTTCAATCAAAGGGCTCCCATTATCATTTACACCTGGCACCCCAAACTTACCTACTACACCCTCTCTAAATGTTTCTCCTACTTTAGCATTTAGGTCCCCTACCACAATTACTGTCTCACTTGGTTCAAAGGTTCCTATTTATTCGCTTAACATCTCCCAAAATCTCTCTCCTCTACACTCTTCTCTTCTCCAGGTGCATACACGCATGTTATGACCCACTTCTCTCATCCGACCCTTATTTTAATCCACATAATGCTTGAATTTACACATTTATATTCCCTCCTCTCCTTCCATAACTGGTCCTTCAACACTATTGCTACCCCTTCCTTAGCTCTAACGCTCTCAGATACTCCAGATTTAATCCCATTTATTTCTCCCCTCTGAAACTTCCCCACCCCCTTCAGCTTTGTTTCGCTTAGGGCCAGGATATCCAACTTCTTTTCATTCATAACATCAGCAATCATCTCTTTCTCATCATCTACACTACATCCATATATATATATATATATATATATATATATATATATATATATATATATATATATATATATATATATATATATATATATAATTATTACTAAATAATCAATACTTATGGACTGGGATTTCTGTTTCGTCTGTTTTAATATGGTTATTGCGTTCTCTGGCAGTCGACTGGGTGTTTGTCTCCGTTATTCTGGATAGAGATATTCTGAAAATTGCAACATTGCAAGCTCTTACAGAGAACTTGAATCTCTTCTTACACAGAATTGGAGTATGAAGGAGATATTGGAGTTTCTTCACCAGAACTGTATGCTTTCTTACACTCAAGAATCACTTAGAGAGAAGTGGAGTGATATCTTATACAGGACATGACATTCCAGCAGAAAATGGCATTTCCTATAAACGGATGTGAGTAAGTTCTTAAAAAGAGTATTGCATTCCAGCAAGTGCTTCAGTTTCCTGAACTCAGGACTGAAATATTTTCATACACAGAAAACGATATATATTTATTCAGACAATATAGTTTCATTTGCAGAACTGAAGTCTGTTTTCTTCACATAAGTTTTGACATTCTTGCAGGTACTGGAGTCCCTTACACAGCCTTAGAATGTTTGAGGCATATTTTTTTTTTAATTCAAGGAGATATATACCATGCAGGGACTGGGAGGCATTCAGGTTCGGTTTAAGGAAGAGGAAGATAACCCGAATTCCTTAAAATAAGAGCCTCTTAAAAGCATCGAAGCACCTCCTTTGGGGAACACTGGATATCACATTCCAGCAGGTATTGGAGTTTCTTGCAAAACTAGTGTTTTCCTGCATTGAATATAATTTTCCAGCGATAATGGATTTTTACTAATAAATAATTTACCTAGATGCGAACACCAACAGTCGGCTAACACAACAGGTGGACAGGGTCAGCAAGACAATAAGAATACTTGTCCATATGTTTCTCCACATAAGGGAACTGAACTCGGGACTCTGTGAATATTATTCAACTATCAGCAGTGCGCTAAACAGCACTCCATCATGGTGCTGGAAAACTGGAGGTAGGGAGTGTGAATGGGGTGATGGGGTGAAGTGTAAAATATATTAACTGGTGATGGGTATAGGAAGTAGAAAGGACAGGGGCATAGGAAGAGGTAGACTATGATAGTGGTTGAAAGAGCAAGATAGTTTACGAGTGGAAAAGTTGTGTGTTGTCTGGGCAGAAAACTTGCCTGTCACTCTCTTTCATATCACTGATATAAGTTAAGAGGGAGCCAGCCACTGGTAGTGATAACCTCTAATTGCTCTCTCTCTCTCTCTCTCTCTCTCTCTCTCTCTCTCTCTCTCTCTCTCTCTCTCTCTCTCTCTCTCTCTCTCTCTCTCTCTCTCTCTCTCTCTCTCTCTCTCTCTCTCTCTGAAAAACTATTTAAAGTACTGAGAGAGAAGTTAGCAGCAATAACAAAAATTATGACGCAACATCGAAGTGGAAGATGAAACATAAACATATACAGTTTATTTTTTGCTGTTTTTAATAAAAAATTATATCAGAATGGAATGAAGTTGCTGCTACAGTAAAGTAGTAAGTGGAAACTGTACAATAACTCAAGAACAAGCTGGACAAGAACTTTATATGTTATAGAATTGAACCAGATACATAATGCTCTAGTGGGCATGATGTATCTAGTTCAATACATCAATGCATCATGTATTGATGTATTGTTTGGTGTCAATGTTGTTTGGGCGGATTTTCATAATTTTTATTATTATTATTATTATTATTATTATTATTATTATTATTATTATTATTTTTATTATTATTATTATTATAATTATATTTTTTTATTCCGATTGCTTTGTATACAAATTCTGAGACGTGTATAGAAACTGTATATATTTTTAAATATATGAAACAGTATGTATTTTTAAACCAGTTAGACTCTGTGGGTTTAAATCAAGAGACTATAACCTGTACAGTTAATTAATGTTCTTTCCTTCCCAGATCAAGGATAACAGCAACAAGTCTGAGTCCGTATCTTTATAATAATAGACAGTTTACCATCTTAAGAGTCATTTCCATAATCAGTGACCCAAAACTACTCAAGAATGACTTGGATTATTTCCCATGTATTTTGTCGATCAGTGTAATTGATTTAAGTGCAACGATTCCAAGCATTTCAACAATTTCAGTCCCCCTCAAGGGGGGTTCCTTGACGCTGGTGAGGGACTCTTGATCAAGGGAATTGGATCTGTGCTCCAGTTCCCTAAATTAAGCCTTAATGCCTTCCATTCCCCTCTTCCCCACAGGCGCTGTGTAATCCCTACGATATATGTATGGAAAATAGCCATTCATCGTGTTTTTTATTCATCTCTATCACATCAGGTTGTCAAGTTATACGGAAACGTTACTATTCTTTTTTCGTATAACATAAGGAAAATAGAAGCATCAAGTAAGAGAGAGGTGAAGGTTTATAAACTAAAAGAGGAGGCAGTTAGGGTAAGATATAAACAACTATTGGAGGATAGATGGGCTAGAGAGAGTATAAGCAATGGGGTCGAAGATGTATGGGGTAGGTTTAAGAATGTAGTATTAGAGTGTTCAGCAGAAGTTTGTGGTTACAGAAAAGTGGGTGCGGGAGGGAAGAAGAGTGATTGGTGGAATGATGATGTAAAGAGAGTAGTGAAAGAGAAAAAGTTAGCATATGAGAGGATTTTACAAAGCAGAAGTGATGCAAGGAGGGAAGAGTATATGGAGAAAAAAAAGAGAGGTTAAGAGAGTGGTGAAATAATGTAAAAAGAAAGCAAATGAGAGAATGGGTGAGATGTTATCAACAAATTTTGTTAAAAATAAGATGTTTTTGAGTGAGATTAACAAGTTGAGGAAGCCTAGGGAAAAAATGGATTTGTCATTTAAAAATAGGAGAGGAGAGTTATTAAATGGAGAGTTAGAGGTATCGGGAAGATGGAGGGAATGTTTTGAGGAATTGCTAAATGTTGATGAAGATAAGGAAGCTGTGATTTCGTGTATAGGGCAAGGAGGAATAACATCTTGTAGGGGTGAGGAAGAGCCAGTTGTGAGTATGGGGAAAGTTTGTGAGGCAGTGGGTAGAATGGAAAGGTAGGGGGTGTGTAGACCAAGTGTTTATAGTGAAACATATAAGTGAACAGTATTTAGATAAGGCTAAAGAGGTTTTTGTGTCACTTATGGATGTGGAAAAGGCGTATGACAGGGTGGATAAGGGGGCAATGAGGCAGATGTTGCAGGTGTATGGTATAGGAGGTAGGCTACTGAAAGCAGTGAATAGTTTTTACGAGGATAATGAGGCTCAGTAGGCCTTAGACAAGGATGTGTGATGTCACCATGGTTTTTCAATATATATTTATAGATGGTGCTGTAAGAGAAGTGAATGCGAGGGTTTCGGCAAGGGGTGTGGTGTTAAAAGATAAAGAATTAAACACAAAGTGGCAATTGTCACAGTTGCTTTTTACTGATGACACTGTGCTCTTGGGAGATTCTGAAGAGAAGTTGCAGAGGTTGGTGGATGAATTTGGTAGGGTATGTAAAAGAAGAAAATTGAAAGCGAATATAGGAAAGAGTAAGGTTATGAGGATAACAAAAAGATTAGGTGATGAAAGACTGGATATCAGATTGGTGGGAGAGAGAATGGACAAGGTGAATGTATTCAGATATTTGGGAGTGGACGTGTCAGCAGTTGGGCCTATGAAAGATGAGGTGAATCACAGAATTGATGAGGGGAAAAGGGTGAGCGGTGCACTTATGAGTCTGTGGAGAAAAAGAACTTTGTTCTTGGAAGCAAATAGGGGAATGTATGAGAGTATAGTTTTACCAACACTCTTATATGGGTGTGAAGCATGGGTGATGAATGTTGCAGCGAGGAGAAAGCTGGAGGCAGTGGAGATGTCATGTCTGAGGGCAATGTGTGGTGTAAATATAATGCAGAGAATTCTTAGTTTGGAAGTCAGGAGGTGTGGGATTGCCAAAACTGTTGTCCAGAAGTCTGAGGAAAGGTTGTTGAGGTGGTTTGAACATGTAGAGAGAATGAAACAAAACAGAGTGTATAAATCTGTAGTGGAGGGAAGGCGGGGTAGGGGTCGGCCTAGGAAAAGTTGGAGGGAGGGGGTAAAGGAGGTTTTGTGTGCGAGAGGCTTGGACTTCCAGCAAGCATGCGTGAGCGTATTTGATAGGAATTAATGGAGACAAATGCTTTTTAATACTTGACGTGCTGTTGGAATGTGAGCAAAGTAACATTTATGAAGGGGTTCAGGGAAACCGGCAGGCCGGACTTGAGTCCTGGAGATGGGAAGTACAGTGCCTGCACTCTGAAGGAGGGGTGTTAATGTTGCAGTTTAAAAACTGTAGTGTAAAGCACCCTTCTGGCAAGACAGTGATGGAGTGAATGATGGTGAAAGTTTTTCTTTTTCGGGCCACCCTACCTTGGTGGGAATCAGCCGATATGTTAAAAAATAATAATAAGTAAATGAGAAAGTGTTATACTATCAATTAAAATGTTTATCTTATATTGACTTAGATGTTAAATCTAATATATTTTTCTATATTTTCAGATGATTAATATGTCTAGAGGTTGCATAAATTCACCAGACATATTTTGCTATGTTTACGGGCAATTCACCCCTTCATATTCCCGGACTAACATTACTCCTTTATTGACGAGCTGCTACTTTGTGTATTTTGGCTGCAAACTTGGAGACCAGGACAAACCATCTGCACCACACAAAGCTTGCAAGAGTTGCATCAATAAGCTCCAAATGTGGTCAGTTGGAAAACTTATGTGTATGCCCTTTGGAGTACCAATGGTATGGCTAGAGCAGATGAACCACCAAGGTGATTGTTACTTTTTATGACTAAAGTAGCTGGATTCAATAAGAAGACCAAAGATCGCATAATATACCCAAATATTCCTTCTGTAATAAGGTCTGCTCCACACTTTGAAGATATTCCTGTATCTATGCTACCTGAGACATGGTAAATCATCAGAGTTTGATACCAATGATTCTAAGGAGATGGAAGTAGACTATGAACCACCAACAAATGACGATCCCAAACCCTTCAACCAAGTTGAGCTCAATAACTTGGTGAGAGACCTTAGCCTTCCAAAAGAAAGTGCACAGTTACTTGTCTCCAGACTGAAGGAACACAGACTTGTAGCTCCTGGAAGAACATTTGCTTGGTACCGTCATCGTGAAGCGGAATTCACTCAGTTCTTTGACAAAGAGGAATCTTTAGTTTTCTGTTCAAATATTTCTGGCCTTACTGAACACATGAGGATATCATACAGAGCAGATGAATGGAGACTCTGCATTGATTTTTCTAAAAGAAGTTTAAAGTCTGTACTTCTCTACAATGGCAACAGAGTTGCATCTGTGCCAGTTGGTCATAGTGTCCAAATGTCAGAAACTTACGCAAATATGAAGACACTAATATCTGCTATCAAGTACCATAATCACAATTTTCTCATTTGTGGTGACTTAAAAGTTATTGCTCTCCTACTAGGTCTTCAAGGCGGATACACCAAGTATCCCTGTTTTCTGTGTCTTTGGGATAGTAGGGCAGACATCCAGCACTATGAACAAAAAGACTGGCCACCAAGAACCAGCTTCTTACCCGGAAATCACAACGTGAAAACTGTGCCTCAAGTTGATCTCAAGAGAATTCTGCTGCCACCACTCCACATCAAATTACGGCTTATGAAAATATTTGTGAAGACCTTGAACAAGAATGGAACTGTTTTCAAGTACCTGGAGTCAAAGTTTCCTAGCAGTGTAAGATGCTGCACCCTAGCAGTGTAAGATGCTGTATCCTAGCAGTGTAACATGCTGTATCCTAGAAGCGTAAGATGCTATATCCTAGCAGTGTAAGATGCTGTATCCTAGCAGTGTAAGATGCTGTATCCTAGCAGTGTAAGATGCTGTATCCTAGCAGTGTAAGATGCTGTATCCTAGCAGTGTAAGATGCTGTATCCTAACAGTGTAAGATGGGGTAACCTAGAAGTGTAAGATGCTATATCCTAGAAGTGTAAGATGCTGTATCCTAGCAGTGTAAGATGCTGCATCCTAGAAGTGTAAGATGCTATATCCTAGCAGTGTAAGATGTTGTATCCTAGAAGTGTAAGATGCTGTATCCTAGCAGTGTAAGATGCTGTATCCTAGCAGTGTAAGATGCTGTATCCTAGCAGTGTAAGATGCTGTATCCTAGCAGTGTAAGATGCTGTATCCAAGAAGTGTAAGATGCTATATCCTAGCAGTGTAAGATGCTGTATCCTAGCAGTGTAAGATGCTGTATCCTAGCAGTGTAAGATGCTGTATCCTAGCAGTGTAAGATGCTGTAACCTAGCAGTGTAAGATGCTGTATCCTAGCAGTGTAAGATGCTGTATCCTAGCAGTGTAAGATGCTGTATCCTAGCAGTGTAAGATGCTGTATCCTAGCAGTGTAACATACAGTATCCTAACAGTGTAAGATGCTGTATCCTAGCAGTGTAAGATGCTGTATCCTAGCAGTGTAAGATGCTGTATCCTAGCAGTGTAAGATGCAGTATCCTAGCAGTGTAAGATGCAGTATCCTAGCAGTGTAAGATGCTGTATCCTAGCAGTGTAAGATGCTGTATCCTAGCAGTGTAAGATGCTGTATCCTAGCAGTGTAAGATGCTGTATCCTAGCAGTGTAAGATGCAGTATCCTAGCAGTGTAAGATGCTGTATCCTAGCAGTGTAAGATGCTGTATCCTAGCAGTGTAAGATGCTGTATCCTAGCAGTGCAAGATACAGTATCCTAGCAGTGTAAGATGCAGTATCCTAGCAGTGTAAGATGCTGTATCCTAGCAGTGTAAGATGCTGTATCCTAGCAGTGTAAGATGCTGTATCCTAGCAGTGTAAGATGCAGTATCCTAGCAGTGTAAGATGCTGTATCCTAGCAGTGTAAGATGCTGTATCCTAGCAGTGTAAGATGCTGTATCCTAGCAGTGTAAGATGCTGTATCCTAGCAGTGTAAGATGCTGTATCCTAGCAGTGTAAGATGCTGTATCCTAGCAGTGTAAGATGCTGTATCCTAGCAGTGTAAGATGCAGTATCCTAACAGTGTAAGATGCTGTATCCTAGCAGTGTAAGATGCTGTATCCTAGCAGTGTAAGATGCTGTATCCTAGCAGTGTAAGATGCAGTATCCTAGCAGTGTAAGATGCAGTATCCTAGCAGTGTAAGATGCAGTATCCTAGCAGTGTAAGATGCTGTATCCTAGCAGTGTAAGATGCTGTATCCTAGCAGTGTAAGATGCTGTATCCTAGCAGTGTAAGATGCAGTATCCTAGCAGTGTAAGATGCTGTATCCTAGCAGTGTAAGATGCTATATCCTAGCAGTGTAAGATGCTGTATCCTAGCAGTGTAAGATGCAGTATCCTAGCAGTGTAAGATGCAGTATCCTAGCAGTGTAAGATGCTGTATCCTAGCAGTGTAAGATGCTGTATCCTAGCAGTGTAAGATGCTGTATCCTAGCAGTGTAAGATGCAGTATCCTAGCAGTGTAAGATGCTGTATCCTAGCAGTGTAAGATGCTGCATCCTAGTAGTGTAAGATGCAGTATCCTAGCAGTGTAGGATGCAGTATCCTAGCAGTGTAAGATGCTGTATCCTAGCAGTGAAAGATGCTGTATCCTAGCAGTGTAAGATGCTGTATCCTAGCAGTGTAAGATGCTGTATCCTAGCAGTGTAAGATGCTGTATCCTAGCAGTGTAAGATGCTGTATCCTAGCAGTGTAAGATGCTATATCCTAGCAGTGTAAGATGCTGTATCCTAGCAGTGTAAGATGCTACATCCTAGCAGTGTAAGATGCTATATCCTAGCAGTGTAAGATGCTGTATCCTAGAAGTGTAAGATGCTATATCCTAGCAGTGTAAGATGCTGTATCCTAGAAGTGTAAGATGCTGTATCCTAGCAGTGTAAGATGCTGTATCCTAGCAGTGTAAGATGCTGTATCCTAGCAGTGTAAGATGCTGTATCCTAGCAGTGTAAGATGCTGCATCCTAGCAGTGTAAGATGCTGCATCCTAGCAGTGTAAGATGCTGTATCCTAGAAGTGCAAGATGCTATATCCTAGCAGTGTAAGATGCTGTATCCTAGCAGTGTAAGATGCTGTATCCTAGCAGTGTAAGATGCTGTATCCTAGCAGTGTAAGATGCTGTATCCTAGCAGTGTAAGATGCTGTATCCTAGCAGTGTAAGATGCTGTATCCTAGCAGTGTAAGATGCTTGTATCCTAGAAGTGTAAGATGCTATATCCTAGCAGTGTAAGATGCTGTATCCTAGCAGTGTAAGATGCTGCATCCTAGAAGTGTAAGATGCTATATCCTAGCAGTGTAAGATGCTGTATCCTAGCAGTGTAAGATGCTGTATCCTAGCAGTGTAAGATGCTGTATCCTAGCAGTGTAAGATGCTGTATCCTAGCAGTGTAAGATGTTGTATCCTAGCAGTGTAAGATGCTGTATCCTAGCAGTGTAAGATGCTGTATCCTAGAAGTGTAAGATGCTGTATCCTAGCAGTGTAAGATGCAGTATCCTAACAGTGTAAGATGCTGTATCCTAGCAGTGTAAGATGCTGTATCCTAGCAGTGTAAGATGCTGTATCCTAGCAGTGTAAGATGCAGTATCCTAGCAGTGTAAGATGCAGTATCCTAGCAGTGTAAGATGCTGTATCCTAGCAGTGTAAGATGCTGTATCCTAGCAGTGTAAGATGCTGTATCCTAGCAGTGTAAGATGCTGTATCCTAGCAGTGTAAGATGCTGTATCCTAGCAGTGTAAGATGCAGTATCCTAGCAGTGTAAGATGCTGTATCCTAGCAGTGTAAGATGCTGTATCCTAGCAGTGTAAGATGCTGTATCCTAGCAGTGCAAGATACAGTATCCTAGCAGTGTAAGATGCAGTATCCTAGCAGTGTAAGATGCTGTATCCTAGCAGTGTAAGATGCTGTATCCTAGCAGTGTAAGATGCTGTATCCTAGCAGTGTAAGATGCAGTATCCTAGCAGTGTAAGATGCTGTATCCTAGCAGTGTAAGATGCTGTATCCTAGCAGTGTAAGATGCTGTATCCTAGCAGTGTAAGATGCTGTATCCTAGCAGTGTAAGATGCTGTATCCTAGCAGTGTAAGATGCTGTATCCTAGCAGTGTAAGATGCTGTATCCTAGCAGTGTAAGATGCAGTATCCTAACAGTGTAAGATGCTGTATCCTAGCAGTGTAAGATGCAGTATCCTAGCAGTGTAAGATGCTGTATCCTAGCAGTGTAAGATGCTGTATCCTAGCAGTGTAAGATGCAGTATCCTAGCAGTGTAAGATGCTGTATCCTAGCAGTGTAAGATGCTGCATCCTAGTAGTGTAAGATGCAGTATCCTAGCAGTGTAGGATGCAGTATCCTAGCAGTGTAAGATGCTGTATCCTAGCAGTGTAAGATGCTGTATCCTAGCAGTGTAAGATGCTGTATCCTAGCAGTGTAAGATGCTGTATCCTAGCAGTGTAAGATGCTGTATCCTAGCAGTGTAAGATGCTGTATCCTAGCAGTGTAAGATGCTATATCCTAGCAGTGTAAGATGCTGTATCCTAGCAGTGTAAGATGCTACATCCTAGCAGTGTAAGATGCTATATCCTAGCAGTGTAAGATGCTGTATCCTAGAAGTGTAAGATGCTATATCCTAGCAGTGTAAGATGCTGTATCCTAGAAGTGTAAGATGCTGTATCCTAGCAGTGTAAGATGCTGTATCCTAGCAGTGTAAGATGCTGTATCCTAGCAGTGTAAGATGCTGTATCCTAGCAGTGTAAGATGCTGCATCCTAGCAGTGTAAGATGCTGCATCCTAGCAGTGTAAGATGCTGTATCCTAGAAGTGTAAGATGCTATATCCTAGCAGTGTAAGATGCTGTATCCTAGCAGTGTAAGATGCTGTATCCTAGCAGTGTAAGATGCTGTATCCTAGCAGTGTAAGATGCTGTATCCTAGCAGTGTAAGATGCTGTATCCTAGCAGTGTAAGATGCTGTATCCTAGCAGTGTAAGATGCTGTATCCTAGCAGTGTAAGATGCTGTATCCTAGCAGTGTAAGATGCTGTATCCTAGCAGTGTAAGATGCAGTATCCTAACAGTGTAAGATGCTGTATCCTAGCAGTGTAAGATGCTGTATCCTAGCAGTGTAAGATGCTGTATCCTAGCAGTGTAAGATACAGTATCCTAGCAGTGTAAGATGCAGTATCCTAGCAGTGTAAGATGCAGTATCCTAGCAGTGTAAGATGCTGTATCCTAGCAGTGTAAGATGCTGTATCCTAGCAGTGTAAGATGCTGTATCCTAGCAGTGTAAGATGCAGTATCCTAGCAGTGTAAGATGCTGTATCCTAGCAGTGTAAGATGCTATATCCTAGCAGTGTAAGATGCTGTATCCTAGCAGTGTAAGATGCAGTATCCTAGCAGTGTAAGATGCAGTATCCTAGCAGTGTAAGATGCTGTATCCTAGCAGTGTAAGATGCTGTATCCTAGCAGTGTAAGATGCTGTATCCTAGCAGTGTAAGATGCAGTATCCTAGCAGTGTAAGATGCTGTATCCTAGCAGTGTAAGATGCTGCATCCTAGTAGTGTAAGATGCAGTATCCTAGCAGTGTAGGATGCAGTATCCTAGCAGTGTAAGATGCTGTATCCTAGCAGTGTAAGATGCTGTATCCTAGCAGTGTAAGATGCTGTATCCTAGCAGTGTAAGATGCTGTATCCTAGCAGTGTAAGATGCTGTATCCTAGCAGTGTAAGATGCTGTATCCTAGCAGTGTAAGATGCTATATCCTAGCAGTGTAAGATGCTGTATCCTAGCAGTGTAAGATGCTACATCCTAGCAGTGTAAGATGCTATATCCTAGCAGTGTAAGATGCTGTATCCTAGAAGTGTAAGATGCTATATCCTAGCAGTGTAAGATGCTGTATCCTAGAAGTGTAAGATGCTGTATCCTAGCAGTGTAAGATGCTGTATCCTAGCAGTGTAAGATGCTGTATCCTAGCAGTGTAAGATGCTGTATCCTAGCAGTGTAAGATGCTGCATCCTAGCAGTGTAAGATGCTGCATCCTAGCAGTGTAAGATGCTGTATCCTAGAAGTGTAAGATGCTATATCCTAGCAGTGTAAGATGCTGTATCCTAGCAGTGTAAGATGCTGTATCCTAGCAGTGTAAGATGCTGTATCCTAGCAGTGTAAGATGCTGTATCCTAGCAGTGTAAGATGCTGTATCCTAGCAGTGTAAGATGCTGTATCCTAGCAGTGTAAGATGCTGTATCCTAGCAGTGTAAGATGCTGTATCCTAGAAGTGTAAGATGCTATATCCTAGCAGTGTAAGATGCTGTATTCTAGCAGTGTAAGATGCTGCATCCTAGAAGTGTAAGATGCTATATCCTAGCAGTGTAAGATGCTGTATCCTAGAAGTGTAAGATGCTGTATCCTAGCAGTGTAAGATGCTGTATCCTAGCAGTGTAAGATGCTGTATCCTAGCAGTGTAAGATGTTGTATCCTAGCAGTGTAAGATGCTGTATCCTAGCAGTGTAAGATGCTGTATCCTAGAAGTGTAAGATGCTATATCCTAGCAGTGTAAGATGCTGTATCCTAGCAGTGTAAGATGCTGTATCCTAGCAGTGTAAGATGCTGTATCCTAGCAGTGTAAGATGCTGTCTCCTAGCAGTGTAAGATGTTGTATCCTAGCAGTGTAAGATGCTGTATCCTAGCAGTGCAAGATGCTGTATCCTAGCAGTGTAAGATGCTGTATCCTAGCAGTGTAAGATGCAGTATCCTAGCAGTGTAAGATGCTGTATCCTAGCAGTGTAAGATGCTGTATCCTAGCAGTGTAAGATGCTGTATCCTAGCAGTGTAAGATGCGGTATCCTAGCAGTGTAAGATGCAGTATCCTAGCAGTGTAAGATGCTGTATCCTAGCAGTGTAAGATGCTGTATCCTAGCAGTGTAAGATGCTGTATCCTAGCAGTGTAAGATGCTGTATCCTAGCAGTGTAAGATGCTGTATCCTAGCAGTGTAAGATGCTGTATCCTAGCAGTGTAAGATGCTGTATCCTAGCAGTGTAAGATGCTGTATCCTAGCAGTGTAAGATGCTGTATCCTAGCAGTGTAAGATGCTGTATCCTAGCAGTGAAAGATGCTGTATCCTAGCAGTGTAAGATGCTGTATCCTAGCAGTGTAAGATGCTGTATTCTAGCAGTGTAAGTTGCTGTATCCTAGCAGTGTAAGATGCTGTATCCTAGCAGTGTAAGATGCTATATCCTAGCAGTGTAAGATGCAGTATCCTAGCAGTGTAAGATGCTGTATCCTAGCAGTGTAAGATGCTATATCCTAGCAGTGTAAGATGCTGTATGCTAGCAGTGTAAGATGCTGTATCCTAGCAATGTAAGATGCTGTATCCTAGCAGTGTAAGATGCTGTATCCTAGCATTGTAAGATGCTGTATCCCAGCAGTGTAAGATGCTGTATCCTAGCAGTGAAAGATGCTGTATCCTAGCAGTGTAAGATGCTGTATCCTAGCAGTGTAAGATGCTGTATCCTAGCAGTGTAAGATGCTGTATCCTAGCAGTGTAAGATGCAGTATCCTAGCAGTGTAAGATGCTGTATCCTAGCAGTGAAAGATGCTGTATCCTAGCAGTGTAAGATGCTGTATCCTAGCAGTGTAAGATGCTGTATTCTAGCAGTGTAAGTTGCTGTATCCTAGCAGTGTAAGATGCTGTATCCTAGCAGTGTAAGATGCTATATCCTAGCAGTGTAAGATGCAGTATCCTAGCAGTGTAAGATGCTGTATCCTAGCAGTGTAAGATGCTATATCCTAGCAGTGTAAGATGCTGTATGCTAGCAGTGTAAGATGCTTTATCCTAGCAGTGTAAGATGCTGTATCCTAGCAGTGTAAGATGCTGTATCCTAGCAGTGTAAGATGCTGTATCCTAGCAGTGTAAGATGCAGTATCCTAGCAGTGTAAGATGCAGTATCCTAGCAGTGTAAGATGCAGTATCCTAGCAGTGTAAGATGCTGTATCCTAGCAGTGTAAGATGCTGTATCCTAGCAGTGTAAGATGCTGTATCCTAGCAGTGTAAGATGCAGTATCCTAGCAGTGTAAGATGCTGTATCCTAGCAGTGTAAGATGCTGTATCCTAGCAGCGTAAGATGCAGTATCCTAGCAGTGTAAGATGCTGTATCCTAGCAGTGTAAGATGCTGCATCCTAGTAGTGTAAGATGCAGTATCCTAGCAGTGTAGGATGCAGTATCCTAGCAGTGTAAGATGCTGTATCCTAGCAGTGTAAGATGCTGTATCCTAGCAGTGTAAGATGCTGTATCCTAGCAGTGTAAGATGCTGTATCCTAGCAGTGTAAGATGCTGTATCCTAGCAGTGTAAGATGCTGTATCCTAGCAGTGTAAGATGCTATATCCTAGCAGTGTAAGATGCTGTATCCTAGCAGTGTAAGATGCTACATCCTAGCAGTGTAAGATGCTATATCCTAGCAGTGTAAGATGCTGTATCCTAGAAGTGTAAGATGCTATATCCTAGCAGTGTAAGATGCTGTATCCTAGAAGTGTAAGATGCTGTATCCTAGCAGTGTAAGATGCTGTATCCTAGCAGTGTAAGATGCTGTATCCTAGCAGTGTAAGATGCTGTATCCTAGCAGTGTAAGATGCTGCATCCTAGCAGTGTAAGATGCTGCATCCTAGCAGTGTAAGATGCTGTATCCTAGAAGTGTAAGATGCTATATCCTAGCAGTGTAAGATGCTGTATCCTAGCAGTGTAAGATGCTGTATCCTAGCAGTGTAAGATGCTGTATCCTAGCAGTGTAAGATGCTGTATCCTAGCAGTGTAAGATGCTGTATCCTAGCAGTGTAAGATGCTGTATCCTAGCAGTGTAAGATGCTGTATCCTAGCAGTGTAAGATGCTGTATCCTAGCAGTGTAAGATGCTGTATCCTAGCAGTGTAAGATGCAGTATCCTAACAGTGTAAGATGCTGTATCCTAGCAGTGTAAGATGCTGTATCCTAGCAGTGTAAGATGCTGTATCCTAGCAGTGTAAGATGCAGTATCCTAGCAGTGTAAGATGCAGTATCCTAGCAGTGTAAGATGCAGTATCCTAGCAGTGTAAGATGCTGTATCCTAGCAGTGTAAGATGCTGTATCCTAGCAGTGTAAGATGCTGTATCCTAGCAGTGTAAGATGCAGTATCCTAGCAGTGTAAGATGCTGTATCCTAGCAGTGTAAGATGCTATATCCTAGCAGTGTAAGATGCTGTATCCTAGCAGTGTAAGATGCAGTATCCTAGCAGTGTAAGATGCAGTATCCTAGCAGTGTAAGATGCTGTATCCTAGCAGTGTAAGATGCTGTATCCTAGCAGTGTAAGATGCTGTATCCTAGCAGTGTAAGATGCAGTATCCTAGCAGTGTAAGATGCTGTATCCTAGCAGTGTAAGATGCTGCATCCTAGTAGTGTAAGATGCAGTATCCTAGCAGTGTAGGATGCAGTATCCTAGCAGTGTAAGATGCTGTATCCTAGCAGTGTAAGATGCTGTATCCTAGCAGTGTAAGATGCTGTATCCTAGCAGTGTAAGATGCTGTATCCTAGCAGTGTAAGATGCTGTATCCTAGCAGTGTAAGATGCTGTATCCTAGCAGTGTAAGATGCTATATCCTAGCAGTGTAAGATGCTGTATCCTAGCAGTGTAAGATGCTACATCCTAGCAGTGTAAGATGCTATATCCTAGCAGTGTAAGATGCTGTATCCTAGAAGTGTAAGATGCTATATCCTAGCAGTGTAAGATGCTGTATCCTAGAAGTGTAAGATGCTGTATCCTAGCAGTGTAAGATGCTGTATCCTAGCAGTGTAAGATGCTGTATCCTAGCAGTGTAAGATGCTGTATCCTAGCAGTGTAAGATGCTGCATCCTAGCAGTGTAAGATGCTGCATCCTAGCAGTGTAAGATGCTGTATCCTAGAAGTGTAAGATGCTATATCCTAGCAGTGTAAGATGCTGTATCCTAGCAGTGTAAGATGCTGTATCCTAGCAGTGTAAGATGCTGTATCCTAGCAGTGTAAGATGCTGTATCCTAGCAGTGTAAGATGCTGTATCCTAGCAGTGTAAGATGCTGTATCCTAGCAGTGTAAGATGCTGTATCCTAGCAGTGTAAGATGCTGTATCCTAGAAGTGTAAGATGCTATATCCTAGCAGTGTAAGATGCTGTATTCTAGCAGTGTAAGATGCTGCATCCTAGAAGTGTAAGATGCTATATCCTAGCAGTGTAAGATGCTGTATCCTAGAAGTGTAAGATGCTGTATCCTAGCAGTGTAAGATGCTGTATCCTAGCAGTGTAAGATGCTGTATCCTAGCAGTGTAAGATGTTGTATCCTAGCAGTGTAAGATGCTGTATCCTAGCAGTGTAAGATGCTGTATCCTAGAAGTGTAAGATGCTATATCCTAGCAGTGTAAGATGCTGTATCCTAGCAGTGTAAGATGCTGTATCCTAGCAGTGTAAGATGCTGTATCCTAGCAGTGTAAGATGCTGTCTCCTAGCAGTGTAAGATGTTGTATCCTAGCAGTGTAAGATGCTGTATCCTAGCAGTGCAAGATGCTGTATCCTAGCAGTGTAAGATGCTGTATCCTAGCAGTGTAAGATGCAGTATCCTAGCAGTGTAAGATGCTGTATCCTAGCAGTGTAAGATGCTGTATCCTAGCAGTGTAAGATGCTGTATCCTAGCAGTGTAAGATGCGGTATCCTAGCAGTGTAAGATGCAGTATCCTAGCAGTGTAAGATGCTGTATCCTAGCAGTGTAAGATGCTGTATCCTAGCAGTGTAAGATGCTGTATCCTAGCAGTGTAAGATGCTGTATCCTAGCAGTGTAAGATGCTGTATCCTAGCAGTGTAAGATGCTGTATCCTAGCAGTTTAAGATGCTGTATCCTAGCAGTGTAAGATGCTGTATCCTAGCAGTGTAAGATGCTGTATCCTAGCAGTGTAAGATGCTGTATCCTAGCAGTGAAAGATGCTGTATCCTAGCAGTGTAAGATGCTGTATCCTAGCAGTGTAAGATGCTGTATTCTAGCAGTGTAAGTTGCTGTATCCTAGCAGTGTAAGATGCTGTATCCTAGCAGTGTAAGATGCTATATCCTAGCAGTGTAAGATGCAGTATCCTAGCAGTGTAAGATGCTGTATCCTAGCAGTGTAAGATGCTATATCCTAGCAGTGTAAGATGCTGTATGCTAGCAGTGTAAGATGCTGTATCCTAGCAATGTAAGATGCTGTATCCTAGCAGTGTAAGATGCTGTATCCTAGCATTGTAAGATGCTGTATCCCAGCAGTGTAAGATGCTGTATCCTAGCAGTGAAAGATGCTGTATCCTAGCAGTGTAAGATGCTGTATCCTAGCAGTGTAAGATGCTGTATCCTAGCAGTGTAAGATGCTGTATCCTAGCAGTGTAAGATGCAGTATCCTAGCAGTGTAAGATGCTGTATCCTAGCAGTGAAAGATGCTGTATCCTAGCAGTGTAAGATGCTGTATCCTAGCAGTGTAAGATGCTGTATTCTAGCAGTGTAAGTTGCTGTATCCTAGCAGTGTAAGATGCTGTTTCCTAGCAGTGTAAGATGCTATATCCTAGCAGTGTAAGATGCAGTATCCTAGCAGTGTAAGATGCTGTATCCTAGCAGTGTAAGATGCTATATCCTAGCAGTGTAAGATGCTGTATGCTAGCAGTGTAAGATGCTGTATCCTAGCAGTGTAAGATGCTGTATCCTAGCAGTGTAAGATGCTGTATCCTAGCAGTGTAAGATGCTGTATCCTAGCAGTGTAAGATGCAGTATCCTAGCAGTGTAAGATGCAGTATCCTAGCAGTGTAAGATGCAGTATCCTAGCAGTGTAAGATGCTGTATCCTAGCAGTGTAAGATGCTGTATCCTAGCAGTGTAAGATGCTGTATCCTAGCAGTGTAAGATGCAGTATCCTAGCAGTGTAAGATGATGTATCCTAGCAGTGTAAGATGCTATATCCTAGCAGTGTAAGATGCTGTATCCTAGCAGTGTAAGATGCAGTATCCTAGCAGTGTAAGATGCAGTATCCTAGCAGTGTAAGATGCTGTATCCTAGCAGTGTAAGATGCTGTATCCTAGCAGTGTAAGATGCTGTATCCTAGCAGTGTAAGATGCAGTATCCTAGCAGTGTAAGATGCTGTATCCTAGCAGTGTAAGATGCTGCATCCTAGTAGTGTAAGATGCAGTATCCTAGCAGTGTAGGATGCAGTATCCTAGCAGTGTAAGATGCTGTATCCTAGCAGTGTAAGATGCTGTATCCTAGCAGTGTAAGATGCTGTATCCTAGCAGTGTAAGATGCTGTATCCTAGCAGTGTAAGATGCTGTATCCTAGCAGTGTAAGATGCTGTATCCTAGCAGTGTAAGATGCTATATCCTAGCAGTGTAAGATGCTGTATCCTAGCAGTGTAAGATGCTACATCCTAGCAGTGTAAGATGCTATATCCTAGCAGTGTAAGATGCTGTATCCTAGAAGTGTAAGATGCTATATCCTAGCAGTGTAAGATGCTGTATCCTAGAAGTGTAAGATGCTGTATCCTAGCAGTGTAAGATGCTGTATCCCAGCAGTGTAAGATGCTGTATCCTAGCAGTGAAAGATGCTGTATCCTAGCAGTGTAAGATGCTGTATCCTAGCAGTGTAAGATGCTGTATTCTAGCAGTGTAAGATGCTGTATCCTAGCAGTGTAAGATGCTGTATCCTAGCAGTGTAAGATACTGTATCCTAGCAGTGTAAGATGCTGCATCCTAGTAGTGTAAGATGCAGTATCCTAGCAGTGTAAGATGCAGTATCCTAGCAGTGTAAGATGCTGTATCCTAGCAGTGTAAGATGCTGTATCCTAGCAGTGTAAGATGCTGTATCCTAGCAGTCTAAGATGCTATATCCTAGCAGTGTAAGATGCTGTATCCTAGCAGTGTAAGATGCTATATCCTAGCAGTGTAAGATACTGTATCCTAGAAGTGTAAGATGCTATATCCTAGCAGTGTAATATGCTGTAACCTAGAAGTGTAATATGCTATATCCTAGCAGTGTAAGATGTTGTATCCTAGTTGTGTAAGATGATGTATCCTAGCAGTGTAAGATGCTGTATCCTAGCAGTGTAAGATGCTGTATCCTAGCAGTGTAAGATGCTGTATCCCAGCAGTGTAAGATGCTGTATCCTAGCAGTGAAAGATGCAGTATCCTAGCAGTGTAAGATGCTGTATCCTAGCAGTGTAAGATGCTGTATCCTTGCATTGTAAGATGCTGTATCCTAGCAGTGTAAAAGGCAGTATCCTAGCAGTGTAAGATGCAGTATCCTAGCAGTGTAAGATGCTGTATCCTAGCAGTGTAAGATGCTGTATCCTAGCAGTGTAAGATGCTGTATCCTAGCAGTGTAATATGCAGTATCCTAGCAGTGTAAGATGCTGTATCCTAGCAGTGTAAGATGCTGTTTCCTAGCAGTGTAAGATGCTGTATCCTAGCAGTGTAAGATGTTGTAACCTAGCAGTGTAAGATGTTGTATCCTAGCAGTGTAAGATGCTGTATCCTAGCAGTGTAAGATGCTGTTCCTAGCAGTGTAAGATGCTGTATCCTAGCAGTGTAAGATGCTGTATCCTAGCAGTGTAAGATGCAGTATCCTAACAGTGTAAGATGCAGTATCCTAGCAGTGTAAGATGCTTATCCTAGCAGTGTAAGATGCTGTATCCTAGCAGTGTAAGATGCTGTATCCTAGCAGTGTGAGATGCTGTGTCCTAGCAGTGTAAGATGCTGTATCCTAGCAGTGTAAGATGCTGTATCCTAGCAGTGTAAGATGCAATATCCTAGCAGTGTAAGATGCTGTATCCTAGCAGTGTAAGATGCTATGTCCTAGAAGTGTAAGATGCTATATCCTAGCAGTGTAAGATGCTGTATCCTAGAAGTGTAAGATGCTATATCCTAGCAGTGTAAGATGCTGTATCCTAGCAGTGTAAGATGCTGTATCCTAGAAGTGTAAGATGCTACATCCTAGCAGTGTAAGATGCTGTATCCTAGTAACTCTAATAGTAACTCTATCATACACTTTACCAGGTATATTCAACAGACTTATCCCCCTATAATTTTTGCACTCACAAAATTTTTGTCCCCTTTGCCTTTATACAAAGGAACTATGCACGCTCTCTGCCAATCCCTAGGTACCTTACCCTCTTCCATACATTTATTAAATAATAGCACCAACAACTTCGAAACTATATCCCCAACTGCTTTTAACATTTATATCTTTATCCAATTAATCCCAGCTGCCTTACCCCCTTTCATTTTACCTCCTGCCTCACAAACTTCCCCCACACTCACAACTGGCTCTTCTTCACCCCTACAAGATGTTATTCCTCCTTGCCCTATACACGAAATCACAGCTTCCTTATCTTCATCAACATTTAACAATTCCTCAAAATATTCCCTCCATCTTCCCGATACCTCTAACTCTCCATTTAATAACTCTCCTCTCCTATTTTTAAATGACAAATCCATTTTTCCCTAGGCTTCCTCAACTTGATAATCTCACTCAAAAACATCTTATTTTTAACAAAATTTGTTAATAACATCTCACCCACTCTCTCATTTGCTTTCTTTTTACATCGTTTCACCACTCTCTTAACCTCTCTTTTTTTCTCCATATACTTTACCCTCCTTGCATCAGTTCTACTTTGTAAAATCTTCTCATAAGCTAACTTTTTCTCTTTCACTACTCTCTTTACATCATCATTCCACCAATCACTCTTCTTCCCTCCCGCACCCACTTTTCTGTAACCACAAACTTCTGCTGAACACTCTAATACTACATTCTTAAACCTACCCCATACATCTTCGACCCCATTGCTTATACTCTCTCTAGCCCATCTATCCTCCAATAGTTGTTTATATCTTACTCTAACTGCCTCCTCTTTTAGTTTATAAACCTTCATCTCTCTCTTACTTGATACTTCTATTTTCCTTATGTTATTCGAAAAGAGAAAAGTAACGTTTCCGTATAACTTGACAACCTGATGTGATAGAGATGAATAAAAAACACGATGAATGGCTATTTTCCATACATATATCGTAGGGATTACACAGCGCCTGTGGGGAAGAGGGGAATGGAAGGCATTAAGGCTTAATTCAGGGAACTGGAGCACAGATCCAATTCCCTTGATCAAGAGTCTCTCACCAGCGTCAAGGAACCCCCCTTGAGGGGGACTGAAATTGTTAAAATGCTTGGAATCGTTGCACTTAAATCAATTACACTGATCGACAAAATACATGGGAAATAATCCAAGTCATTCTTGAGTAGTTTTGGGTCACTGATTATGGAAATGACTCTTAAGATGGTAAACTGTCTATTATTATAAAGATACGGACTCAGACTTGTTGCTGTTATCCTTGATCTGGGAAGGAAAGAACATTAATTAACTGTACAGGTTATAGTCTCTTGATTTAAACCCACAGAGTCTAACTGGTTTAAAAATACATACTGTTTCATATATTTAAAAAAATATACAGTTTCTATACACGTCTCAGAATTTGTATACAAAGGAATCGGAATAAAAAAATATAATTATAAAAATAATAATAATAATAATAATAATAGTAATAATAATAATAATAGTAATAATAATAATAATAGTAATAATAATAATAATAGTAATAATAATAATAATAGTAATAATAATAATAATAATAATAATAATAATAATAATAATAATAATAATAATAATAATAATAATAAAAAGTACGAAAATCCGGCCAAACAACATTGACACCAAACAGCCTGGCCACAGGCTGTCTTTGCGGACAAACATACAGCCGGTGGCAGGTACGTCACACAGAAAACAAAGCAGGAGAAACACCGCTATAAAAAAACAGAACAATTGACAGCTACACTTTGGACAGGTGTGCATAGGTTAGTGTGGAGGGAGGATGGGATGTGGGATGAGGGATGAGGATGGGCAGGGGGTAAGAAGGGGTGGACTGAGGGAGTGTTAGGAGCCGATAGGCTGGATAGTGTCGAGCATAACAGGTGTGCTCGACACTTGTATAATGGCTATCACCACACCTACTATTATTACTGTGTATACAGAAACCAGTTTACTCTCTCTTTTCCAGAAAAATGCACACGTATATGCGCACACACGCGCACACGCACACGCACACGCACACACACACACACACGCACACACACACATACACACACACACACACACACACACACACACACACACACACACACACACACACACACACACACACACACGCACACTCACACACACAATTACGTCTCCGAAGTGTCCCTGTTTGCAGATGATGTGAAGTTGATGAGAATAATTCAGTCTGACGAGGACCAGGGAACTGGACAGGCTGCTGACCTGGTCCAGAAAATGGCTCCTAGAGTTCAACCCCTCCAAGTGCAAAGTCATGAAGATTGGGGAAGGGCAGAGAAAACCGCAGAGTACAGTCTAGGGGGCCAGAGACTACAAACCTCACTCATGGAAAAGGATCTTGGGGTGAGTATAACACCGAGCACATCTGAAGCGCACATCAACTAAATAACTGCTGCAGCATACGGGTGCCTACTGAGTGAAGATATCTCCAGAGAATACTAGAAGATCAACTTATTGATCCCTCTCTAGCATCTAGCCTGTTTCTGGTTTTCTAACAGTATGTCAGAGTATTCTAGTCCGGTTATCCATAAAATTAAGTGGCTTCTCAACAGTTCTTTTGGATTGCATCAGAATGAATACAAACCAACCAAATAAAAGTTTAGATCTTTAATAACAAAGGTGTCTAGGTGGTAATAATTACAGTTAATGTAGTTTGAATAATTAATGAGATAACCTCCCACACAACTCTTGGAATATAACTTGGTATACTTATATATCACAGTTAATCTGCACACAGTCACATGGTACCAAGCACACGTTTGATAAGATACTGTACTACTCCTAATAAGTACCGTCTGGTACGTTGCTGTGATGAGATGTACTCATAAATACATGAATAATTATGTGTTTATGTTTATATATATATATATATATATATATATATATATATATATATATATATATATATATATATATATATATATATATATATATATATATATGTCGTGCCGAATATGTAAAACTGGTCAATTAGGAAGAACTCATTTAAAATTAAGTCCTTTCTGAAATTTTCTCTTATACGTTTAATGATATATTTTAATTTTGCACCAAAAAAATCTTAGAAAACTTACCTAACCTTATAACAAGAACAATTTATTTCAGCCTAACCCAACTAAATATATTTTCGATTTGTTTACAATAATTTAATACTAAATAAACCCAGTGAAATATATTTTTTGTCGTTAGGTTCAGAATGATTTTGGCGAAATTATTGCATAAACAATTTTTCACTTGTCCTATATGGCAAGATGAACGTTGCTATTTAAGCCAAGATCGCAAGTTCTGCCTATTCGACACGACATATATATATATATATATATATATATATATATATATATATATATATATATATATATATATATATATATATATATATATATATATATATATATTGTGTGTGTGTGTGTGTGTGTGTGTGTGTGTGTATGTGTGTGTACTCACCTAGTTGAGGTTGCAGGGGTCGAGTCCAAGCTCCTGGCCCCGCCTCTTCACTGGTCGCTACTAGGTCACTCTCCCTGAACCGTGAGCTTTATCATACCTCTGCTTAAAGCTATGTATGGATCCTGCCTCCACTACATCGCTTCCCAAACTATTCCACTTCCTGACTACTCTGTGGATGACGAAATACTTCCTATCATCTTTGTGATTCATCTGTGTCTTCAGCTTCCAACTGTGTCCCCTTGTTACTGTGTCCCATCTCTAGAACATCCTTTCTTTGTCCACCTTGTCAATTCCTCTCAGTATTTTGAATGTCGTTATCATGTCATCCCTATCTCTCCTGTCCTTCAATGTCGTCAGGTTGATTTCCCTTAACCTCTCCTAGTAGGACATACCTCTTAGCTCTGGGACTAGTCTTGTTGCAAACCTTTGCACTTTCTCTTGTTTCTTTACGTGCTTGGCTAGGTGTGGGTCCCAAACTGGTGCCGCATACTCCAATATGGGCCTAACGTACACGGTGTACAGGGTCCTGAAGGATTCCTTATCAAGATGTCGGAATGCTGTTCTGAGGTTTGCTAGGCGCCCATATGCTGCAGCAGTTATTTGGTTGATGTGCGCTTCAGGAGATGTGCCTGGTGTTATACTCACCCCAAGATCTTTTTCCTTGAGTGAGGTTTGTAATCTCTGGCCCCCTAGACTGTACTCCTTTGTACTTCTTTGCCCTTCCCCTGTCTTCATGACTTTGCACTTGGTGGGGTTGAACTCTAGGAGCCAATTGCTGGACCAGGTCTGCAGCCTGTCCAGATCCCTTTGTAGTTCTGCCTGGTCTTCGATCGAATGAATTCTTCTCATCAACTTCAAGTCATCTGCAAACAGGGACACTTCGGAGTCTATTCCTTCCGTCATGTCGTTCACAAATACCAGAAACAGCACTGGTCCTAGGACTGACCCCTGTGGGACCCCGCTGGTCACAGGTGCCCACTCTGACACCTCGCCACGTACCATGGCTCGCTGCTGTACTCACCTATTTGTACTCACCTATTTGTGGTTGCAGGGGTCGAGTCATAGCTCCTGGCCCCGCCTCTTCACTGATTGCTACTAGGTCCTCTCTCTCCCTGCTCCATGAGCTTTATCATACCTCGCCTTAAAACTATGTATGGTTCCCGCCTCCACCACATCACTTTCTAGGCTATTCCATGGCCTGACTACTCTATGACTGAAGAAATACTTCCTAACATCCCTTTGATTCATCTGAGTCTTCAACTTCCAATTGTGACCTCTTGTGTCTGTGTCCCATCTCTGGAACATCCCGTCTTTGTCCACCTCGTCTATTGTGCGCAGTATTTTATATGTCGTTATCATGTCTCCCCTGACCCTCCTGGCCTCCAGTGTCGTCAGGCCGATTTCCCTCAACCTTTCTTCGTACGACAATCCCCGTAGCTCTGGGACTAGTCTTGTTGCAAACCTTTTCACTTTCTCTAATTTCTTGACGTGCTTGACTAGGTGTGGATTCCAAACTGGTGCTGCATACTCCAGTATGGGCCTGACGTAGATGGTATACAGAGTCTTAAACGAATCCTTACTGAGGTATCGGAACGCTATCCGTAGGTTTGCCAGGCGCCCGTATGCTGCAGCAGTTATCTGATTGATGTGCGTCTCAGGAGATATGCTCGGTGTTATACTCACCCCCAGATCTTTTTCCTTGAGTGAGGTTTGCAGTCTTTGGCCATCTAAACTATATTGTGTCTGCGGTCTTCTTTGCCCTTCCCCAATCTTCATGACTTTGCATTTGGCAGGGTTAAATTCAAGGAGCCAGTTGCTGGACCAGGCTTGTAGCCTGTCCAGGTCTCTTTGTAGTCCTGCCTGATCCTCGTCCGATTCGATTCTTCTCATTAACTTCACATCATCTGCAAACAAGGACACTTCTGAGTCTATCCCTTCCGTTATGTCGTTCACGTATACCAAGAACAGCACAGGTCCTAGGACTGACCCCTGTGGAACCCCGCTTGTCACAGGCGCCCACTCTGACACCTCGTCGCGTACCATGACTCGTTGTTGCCTCCCTGTCAGATATTCTCTGATCCATTGCAGTGCCTTTCCTGTTATGTGTGCCTGGTCCTCTAGCTTTTGCAGTAACCTCTTGTGAGGAACTGTGTCGAAGGCCTTCTTGCAGTCCAAAAATACGCAGTTGATCCACCCCTCTCTCTCTTGTCTTACTTCTGTCACCTTGTCATAAAACTCTAGTAGGTTTGTGACACAGGATTTTCCTTCCCTGAAACCGTGCTGGTTGTCAATTACACACTTGTTTCTTTCCAGGTGCCCCACCACTCTCCTCCTGATGATCTTCTCCATGACCTTGCATACTATACACGTTAGTGATACAGGTCTGTAGTTTAGTGCCTCATGTCTGTCTCCCTTTTTAAAAATTGGGACTACATTTGCCAATGTGTGTGTGTGTGTGTGTGGGCTCGGTAATGATCAGATTGACTCTACTTAGAATGTGACTTACAACAATATGTTCCTAAATAATCTAACTTCTGGACCATCGAGGACTGAACAATATGACGACTCATTCACCAAGCAGCAATAATGCACGAAGCAGCGGAGAATAGCATAACATTAGGCAAGGAATTAAGGAAACCAAAAACGACCCTAACAGTGGACCTTCAACAGATCCTACAAAAAAGGCATAAAACTCCCTTATTACTGAAACTGAGTTCAGCAATTCGAACAAACAGAAGAACGAACAGTGTAGGGGTGAGGGGGAAATGGGGATAGTTGAATAATAGATGAGGGAGAGGAAAAGAATAAAGAAAAATTCAACAACTCCAATTTCTAGCACTTCAGTAAAGGATCTAACCAGGACAAAATCCAAGCACCACGAACCAGTCAATGCAGGAGTTTACACTATACCTTGTGGAGGCTGTGACCAGATTTACGTAGGTGAAACAGCAAGAAACCTCGACACCCGCCTCAATGAACACATTTACGCATGTAGGAACGATAACTTGAACAACGCCTGTGTACAACACCGTAATTCCACCAATCATCTCATGAAATTCAGAGACGCCCAATTAGTGATCAAAGAAACTAATTTCCGCAGACGCAAGTGCCTCGAATCAGCACTGATCGCTGTTTCGAATACAATTAAACAAAACAACGGCAGCTTCACCATCTCCGAAGTCTTAGCAAGAATCCTCCTGAAAACAGTAAACCCTGCCATCACATAGTCTCTCCTGTTATACTACACAAAGCACAGAGAGTGAACACTGAAACAAGCTGCCTCATTCCAGTTTATATTTGTCCAACCTATTTTTATGTTACCCAAGTAATAGCTTTTATATCCTTTTACTCATGTACGAATTAATTGCTCTACCATATTGTATTACTTTTGTCACTACCACTACTACTACTACTACTACCACTAGTGAACATTGAAATGGTACCTCACTAGTATTGCACCTCACTCTGAGCCTTTATATACCCTCTGTGTCCATGTATTGTTTGTAATGGCTTGATAAAGCTCCTGGAGAGCGAAACGTTGCCACAATAAATGTCACATTAGTTGCACTTGTGTCCTTTTACTTTACAATTCCAATTTCTCGACGTCGACAGTGTGTAGATGCCAGAACAAATGTAAGACTAGATTTGCATTAGGAACCAGAGACAAAGTCTCTATGGCACACAGTCTCTTCAAATATTAAATATCACTAAGTCTAAATAATGCTCTGTGAAAAGAGTTGCACAGAGTTATGAAATGTTCGTCCCGGCTAACCAGTGAAAACATACTCTACTGAAGACAGAGTCTAAATGATACAAGATGACAGAGCAAGGAGATGAGATGTTTCCTCCACGAACAGCAGCCAGAGAGATGAGGGGAAGCAAGCCTGCAGCTCTGATGTCAGGTTACTGGAACCAGCTAGAGCCTGGCTAGAACTGCTGAACAAGCAGACAGGTAGTTTGCAGGTGTTGGCACCCATTCATTACTCTGCAACAGCGAGCACAGTGAGTGATGTACTGTTGCATCCTACCTACATACATAAGCTAATATAATAAGTCAAATAACAATATAAAGCATGAAATTTTCTTTTTAGCTATTAATGAAAATATCAGTAACATTAAATTATATGAAAAGACAATATATACAAAATAGGTCGCAATAGGGGACATAATAATGACGTATAAAATATAGAGAGGAATTAACAAGGTGGCCAAGGACAGAATGTGTCAGAGATAGGACACAGCAACAAAGGGCCACAACTGGAAGTTGAAAACTCATATGAGTCACAAGGATGTTAGGAGGTATATTTTCAGCGTTAGAGTTGTCAGGAAGTGGAACAACCTGAAGAGTGATGTAGTGGATGCAGGATCCATACTTCTTTAAGAAGAAGACGACAAAGCTTTTGGAGCAAGGAGAGAGCGGACCTAGTAGCAACCAGCAAAAAGGCGTACTAATAGGTGAGTAAACACACACACACACACACACACTTACAAACACAAGTGCATGAAAACGCAATGCAGGTACCTGCAAGAACAAAGTCAGGAAGCTGCGACTTCTCATTCCCTAGCATCTGCCACTTTTCTGACCAAGAATAGAGTTTGTCTAAATCCTCCTGAAGTTCTCTAACATCTACGTTAGAATCAATTATCCTACCTATATTTGTGTCATCGGCGAATTTGCTCATATCACTAGTAATACCCTCATCAAGGTCATTGATATATATTATAAACAACAACGGGCCCAAGACTGATCCCTGAAGTACGCCACTTGTTACAGATCCCCACGCGGATTTAACCCCATTTAAGCATACTTTCTGCTTCCTATTAGTGAGCCATGACTGGATCCATGACAGCACTTTTCCCCCAATGCCACGAGCTGCCACTTTTTTTAACAGTCTCTGGTGCGGTACTCTGTCAAAACCTTTATTAAAATCTAAATAAACAATATAGAATTCTTTATCATGATCAACGGCCTCAAAAGCTTTGCTGAAGAGGGTTAATAAATTAGTTAGGCAGGAACGGCCCCTCGTGAATCCATGTTGAGTATCATTAGTCAAACTGTGCTTATCCAGATGGCTTCTTATATTATCAGCTATAATTGACTCTAGTAATTTGCCTACAATTGAGGTCAGGCTTATTGGGCGATAATTTGACGATAACGACTTGTCCCCTGTTTTAAAAATAGGAATTACATTAGCCATCTTCCACATATCAGACACTACACCTGTTTGAAGAGAAATATTAAAAATATTAGTCACTGGTTCACAAAGTTCCATTTTACACTCTTTAAGAATCCTTGAAAAAAGTTCATCAGGGTCCGGGGATTTATTTTGCTTTAACCAGTCTATCTGTTTGATAACCAATTCGGTAGTGACTGTGATATTGCATAATTTATCATCATCAAGCCTACTATAAAAATAAATTACTGGGATATTGTCAGTGTCTTCCTGAGTGAAAACCGAGAGAAAATAATTATTAAGAATAGAGCACATTTCATTCTCCTTGTCAGTGAGATGCCCAGAGTTATTTTTAAGTGGTCTATCTTATCTCTAACTTTGGTTCTATAAACCTGGAAAAAACTTTTTGGGTTAGTTTTTGAATCCCTAGCAACTTTAATTTCATAATCCCGTTTAGCTTTTCTTATCCCATTTTTAATGTCCCTCTTAATGTCAATATACTGATTCATAAGGTGACCCTCACCTCTTTTGATACGCCTATAAATTCCTTTTTTCTGTCCTAAAAGATATCTGAGCCTATTATTCATCCATTTGGGGTCATTCCTATTCGATCTAATTTCCTTACATGGGATAAATGTCCTTTGGGCAGCATGTATTGTGTTAAGAAAGCTGTCATACTGATAGCTCTCTTCGTTACTCCAGTCCACAGATGATAAGTGTTATCTAAGCTCACTGTAATCTGCTATGCGAAAATCTGGGACCAGTACTGAATTATCCCTACTATCATACTTCCATTCAGTGCTAAAGGTAATTGATTTGTGATCGCTCGTGCCGAGTTCCTCTGTAATTTCTAAATTATTAACAAGGGTTTCCTTGGTTGCCAAAACCAAGTCAAGCAGGTTATTTCCCCTTGCAGGTTCTGTCACAAACTGCCTCAAAAAACAGTCCTGAACTACTAAGAAGTCG
Source organism: Cherax quadricarinatus (assembly GCF_038502225.1). Taxonomy (NCBI): domain Eukaryota; kingdom Metazoa; phylum Arthropoda; class Malacostraca; order Decapoda; family Parastacidae; genus Cherax; species Cherax quadricarinatus. The sequence continues at coordinate 23,173,749 of NC_091361.1, forward strand.
TTTGATTCTAAATTCCCAGTCAAGAAATTCCAATCAATATGACTAAAGTTCAAGTCTCCTAGAATTACTACATTATCGTGCCTTGTGGCCTTAACAATTTCCTCCCATAGTAGTCTCTCTTGGTCCCTATCTAAGTTTGGGGGACGGTATATTACACCTAAAATCAATTTTTCATGTCCCTCTGAAAATTCTATCCTAACAGACTGTATGTGTTACTTCAGACTTAATACCCGTTTTTATGCAACAGTTCAAGCGATCTCGGACATACAATGCCACCCCACCCCCCTTCCCGATACTTCTATCTACTTGGAACAATTTAAAACCCTGAATGTGACATTCCGCAGGCATGTCCCGACTTTTTAAATTAAACCAAGTCTCAGTTACGGCAAATACATCAATGTTACCTGCACTAGCAACTACTCTCAACTCGTCCATCTTATTCCTAGCACTGGCTTTCCAAGTTCCACCTCATTTTGCCTGTTAATAGTTCTCCTAGTACTCATATTACTACACTGGGACATCACTGTTTTCCCGCCAAAATCCTTACCACTAACTATTCCTAGTTTAAAGGCCTAACAGCTCCCTCCACTGCAGTTACCAGTGCTCCCACCCCAGACCTAAATAAGTGAACCCCATCCCTGACATACATGTCATTTCTGCCATAGAAGAGGTCCCAGTTATCAATGAATTTTACCGCATTTTCCTTACAGTATTTGTCCAGCCAGCATTGACACCAATTGCCCTGGACAACCATTCGTTTCCAACTCCTCTCCTTGGCAAAATACCACATATGATAGGGTTCCCACTCTTCCTCCTAATTATCTCTATTGCTAACCTGTACCTGCTAATCAGGTCCTCACTCCTACGTCTGCCAACATCGTTGCCTCCAGCACTGAGACAGATAATAGGATTGCTCCCATTACCTCCCATGATGTCATCCAGATGGCTAACAATATCCTCCATCCCAGCCCCAGGAAAGCAAACCCTCTGTCTCCTACTCCTGTCCTTCAAGCAGAACGCCCTATACATGTATCTAACTTGGCTATCCCCAACAACAACAATATTCTTACCTTCCTTGGTGTCTTTTGTCGTGACGTTCCCAGTTGTGGAATTCGTCAAGACGTTCTCGATGGTCTTCGTTGGGATTTCTAGGGATGTCTCACTCACGTCTGCCAATGCTTCCTTGGTACTTGTTGTGGCATTCCCAGTAGAACACCCACATTCGTCAGGTAGTACCGAAAATGGGTTGGAAGTTTCCACAGTAGTCTTCTGATTTCTCGTTGTTTCTGCCTCTCCAGCAGTCTTCTTGCTCCTCAGCTTGGTTCCATATTGCCCGGCCACTGACCAAGTTCCCCTCTTAATCAGGCTGAGGAAAGAAGGTGGGAAGCTCACGAGAAACGACGAGGATGTATGTAAGGAGCTCAACATGAGATTTCAGGAAGTATTTACAGTGGAGACAGAAAAGACACTAGGAAGACAAAACAGTGGGGTACACCAACAAGGGATATACCATCAAGTGTTGGATGAAATGCACACAACCGAGGATGAGGTGAAGAAGTTCCTAAGTGGCCTTGATACCTCAAAGGCAGCGGGACCAGACATCTCTCCGTGGGTCCTAAGAGAGGGAGCAGAGATACTGTGTGTGCCACTAACAACAATCTTCAACACATCCCTTGAAACTGGGCAACTACCTGAGGTATATAAGTAGGTAAATGTAGTCCCCATCGTTAAGAAAGGAGACAGAAACGAAGCACTAAACTATAGACTAATGTCAATGACGTGTATTGTATGCAAAGTCATGGAGAAGATTATAAGGAGAAGAGTGGTTGAGCACCTGGAGTGGAACAAGGTTTTAAACGACAGCCAGCACAGATTAATGGAAGGCAAATCCTGTGTCACAAACCTACTGGAATTTTATGACAAGATAACTGAAGTAAGACATGAGAGGGAGTGGTGGGTTGATTGCATTTTTTTGGACTGCAAGAATGCCTTCGACACAGTTCCTCACAAGAGATTAGTACAGAAGCTAGAGGATCAGGGCACTGCAATGGATCAGAGAATACCTACCAGGGAGGCAACAGCGAGTCATGGTTCATGATGAGGTATCACAGTGGGCGCCTGTGATGAGCAGGGTCCCACAGGAGTCAGTCCTGGGACCAGTGCTATTTTTGGTATACGTGAATAACATGACGGAAGGGATAGACTGAGAAGTGTCCCTGTGAAGTTAATGAGGAGAATTAAATCAGACGCGGATCAGACAGGTATACAAAGAGACCCGGACAGGCCGGACGCGTGGTCCAACAACTGGCTCCTAGAATTTAACCCTGCCAAATGCAAAGTCATGAAGATCGGAGAAGGGCAAAGAAGACCGCAGAGTATAGGGTAGGCGGCCAAAGACTGCAAACCTCACTCAAGGAGAAAGACCTACGAGTGAGTATAACACCGAGTACATCGCCAGAAGCACACATTAACCAGATAACTGCTGCGGCATATGGGCGCCTGGCAAACCTGAGAATAGCTTTCCGGTACCTCAGCAAGGACTCGTTCAAAACTCTATACACTGTGTACGTCAGGCCCATACTGGAGTACGCAGCACCAGTTTGGAACCCAAGCCTGGTCAAGCATGTCAAGAAATTAGAGAAAGTGCAAAGGTTTACAACAACGCTGGTTCCGGAGCTAAGGGAAATGTCCTACGTGGCAAGGTTAAGAGAAATCGGTCTGACGACACTGGAGGACAGGAGGGTCAGGAGAGACATTATAACGACACACAAAATACTGCATGGAATAGATAAGGTGGACAGAGACAGGATGTTCTGGCAAGCGATATAGTGGAGGCAGGAACCATACATAGTTTTAAGACGAGGTATGATAAAGCTCATGCAGTAAGGAGAGGGAGGACCCAGTAGCGGTCTGTGAAGAGGCGGGGCCAGGAGCTGAGTCTTGACCCCTGCAACCACAATTAGGTGAGTACACACACACACACACACACACACACACACACGGGTGTATATAATCATGTATCTCTCCCGCCTGCGTTCCAGGGAATACAGGTTCAGGAACCTCAAGCGCTCCCAGTAATTGAGGTGTTTTGTCTGCGTTATGCGCGCCGTGAAGGCTCTCTGTATATTTTCTAGGTCAGCAATTTCACCTGCCTTGAAAGGTGCTGTTAGTGTGCAACAATATTCCAGCCTAGATAGAACAAGTGACCTGAAGAGTGTCATCATGGTCTTGGCATCCCTAGTTTTGAAGGTTCTCATTATCCATTCTGTCATTTTTCTAACACTTTTCTACTGAGCGACTAATGACTACTTTCTACATTCTGACAGATGTATTCTTTATTGAATGTTTAATCTCATCTGACAATTCGTTCTCCTCTTTATCTTTGCAGGATATATCTATATCATTGTTGAATTCAGTCAACATTGATTTGACGATGTTGATTGCCGTAATATCGGGGAAATACTTCATTCTAATACCGATCCAGCGGACGATGTCATCGGGGTCCGTGAGTCTGGAGGTGACAATTATGTCTAGGAATGCTAGTGCGTGGTACGCACACGTCCCACCGTCCTGTTCTATGTTAACAATGATCCCAAGTCTTCTGAAACAGGGGTTCATCTTGCGGTATTTTCTCATCAATTTCCGGGAGGTCATAGAATGAGCACCGTCATAGTACAGCAATGTCCCATCAAGGCAGGAATACACAGCAATGCTGTGTTGTTTTCCTGTCAACTCTACAATTCGACCATGACTTTTGGGTAATGAAGGCTCCAGAAGGAGGTCATCATCCCAACACACTTGACATACTTTACCGAATAGACGAGGAGTGTTATTAACAACGTTCAAGATATTATGTCCAGTCAGTCTTCTGGTGGCCTCCATGATTAGTTTTTAGATTTTGCCACCGAAGTTACTAGTTTATTGTGCAGCCCATATCCATCCTGTGGAAGGTAGTGCAAGAGCATATGAATACACAAAAGGCCCAGGAACTAGGTCTGGCACTAAAAACACCAAGAAGAAGAAGATGATTCAGAAGTATTGGTAAATAACATCTGGCAAACATAACTGAACCATCAATATTCTGTCAAACAAAACCGTCGCATTTAACTCTGTTGTTCCTCCAACTTCCATACAAAACTAATTACTCACATCGTCTCATTATATTTCTACTGTAACTTAGTAAGTTCCTTTATCACCAACTTCTTTATTCAGTCATCCCACAAAACTGAAGATCAATGAATGAGTTTAAAATAATAAATCATGGGATCTTGTTACAAAGAATTCTTCAACACTTGTTCAACCTTTGGACGAAGACCTACTTCGACTAGTGGATGATACCACTATGACCCCGCCTCCGCCTGCTTCACCTCACCTCACTACAGTATATAAGCCACGTCTACGGCCCTATGCTGTACATTCTACAAGATTGATGGCCTGAACACATCGACTCCAGGTTGAGGGACTGATTACCTCATACTCCTCCTCTCCTTACGCCTTCCTCTTTGTATTGGACTGATGAAGCCACTGTGTGGCGAAACGTTTCCTGAATAAAGATTCCCATATGCTGCATAAGTGTCTCAATCTCCACCTTTTATTGTACATATAACTGTAGTTAACTGTTGTACAAGTCTTACTTAACTCAATATTATTGAATCACATTACAACATTAAGTCATATTTTTAAAAATTGTACCATTATTTATTAGCTATCTTTGTTATTTTGTATTTTTGTCTGAAATGTCTTACATACTAGTTAATGGCTTTGTTTTGTGTCCATCAGTGTTTTATTAAATGTAAACTTTATTAACTTTGTACAACTTAAAAACAAACAAATGAATTTGAAACTTGAATTGTTTAATGACACTAAACAGTTACAGTGTCCTACCCGCTATTAGTTAATTGTTTAATGACACTAAACAGTTACAGTGTCCTACCCGCTATTAGTTAATTGTTTAATGACACTGAACAGTTACAGTGTCCTACCTGCTATTAGTTAATTGTTTAATGACACTAAACAGTTACAGTGTCCTACCCGCTATTAGTTAATTGTTTAATGACACTAAACAGTTACAGTGTCCTACCCGCTATTAGTTAATTGTTTAATGACACTAAACAGTTACAGTGTCCTACCCGCTATTAGTTAATTGTTTAATGACACTAAAGAGTTACAGTGTCCTACCTGCTATTAGTTAATTGTTTAATGACACTAAACAGTTACAGTGTCCTACCTGCTATTAGTTAATTGTTTAATGACACTAAACAGTTACAGTGTCCTACCCGCTATTAGTTAATTGTTTAATGACACTAAAGAGTTACAGTGTCCTACCTGCTATTAGTTAATTGTTTAATGACACTAAACAGTTACAGTGTCCTACCTGCTATTAGTTAATTGTTTAATGACACTAAACAGTTACAGTGTCCTACCTGCTATTAGTTAATTGTTTAATGACACTAAACAGTTACAGTGTCCTACCTGCTATTAGTTAATTGTTTAATGACACAAAACAGTTACAGTGTCCTACCCGCTATTAGTTAATTGTTTAATGACACTGAACAGTTACAGTGTCCTACCTGCTATTAGTTAATTGTTTAATGACACTAAACAGTTACAGTGTCCTACCTGCTATTAGTTAATTGTTTAATGACACTAAACAGTTACAGTGTCCTACCCGCTATTAGTTAATGACATTTCTTAATGACAAATTAGTTAATGACGCATTTCAACATGTTTCCTTACACCTGTTATCCTGTTCACCTAGCAGCAAGTGGGTACCTGGATGTTAGTGGGCTGGTCTGGGTGGCATCCTGGGTGGCCTGGCTGGTAAAGTTCTCGCTTCACATACGGAGGGTCCGGGTTCGATTCCCGGAGGGGTTACCTGGAGGTTACCTGGAGGTTATTCCGGGGATCAACGCCCCCGCGGCCCGGTCCATGACCAGGCCTCCCGATGGATCAGGGCCTGATCAACTAGGCTGTTACTGCTGGCCGCACGCAGTCCAACGTACGAGCCACAGCCAGGCTGATCCGGCACTGACTTTAGGTATCTGTCCAGCTCTCTCTTGAAGGCAGCCAGGGGTTTATTGGCAATTCCCCTAATGCTTGATGGGAGGCTGTTGAACAGTTTTGGGCCCCGGACACTTATGGTGTTTTCTCTTAGTGTACCAATGGCGCCCCTACTTTTTATTGGCGGCATTTTGCATCGCCTGCCCAGTCTTTTACTTTCGTAGGGAGTGATTTCTGTGTGCAGATTTGGGACCATTCCTTCCAAGATTTTCCAAGTGTAGATTATGATATATCTCTCCCTCCTGCGTTCCAACGAGTACAAGTCAAGTGCTTCCAAGCGTTCCCAGTAGTTAAGGTGCTTGACAGAACTTATACGTGCAGTAAAGGATCTCTGTACACTCTCTAGATCTGCGATTTCACCTGCTTTGAATGGAGATGTTAATGTACAGCAGTATTCCAGCCTAGAGAGAACAAGTGATTTGAAAAGGATCATCATGGGCTTGGCATCTCTCGTTTTGAAAGTTCTCATTATCCATCCTATCATTTTCTTTGCACGTGCGATCGTGGCACTGTTGTGATCCTTGAAAGTGAGATCCTCAGACATTACTACTCCCAGGTCCCTTACATTATTTTTCCGCTCTATTGTATGGCCGGAGTCAGTAGTATACTCTGTTCTAGTTATTATCTCCTCCAGTTTTCCATAACGGAGTAGTTGGAATTTGTCCTCATTGAACATCATATTGTTTACCGTTGCCCACTGGAAAACTTTGTTTATATCTTCTTGGAGGTTAACCGCGTCCTCAGCAGATGACAGCCTCATGCAGATCCTAGTATCATCCGCAAAGGATGATACGGTGCTGTGGTGTATATCTCTGTTTATGTCTGATATGAGGATAAGGAATAAGATGGGGGCGAGTACTGTGCCTTGTGGAACAGAGCTCTTCACTATGGCAGCCTCCGATTTAACTCTGTTGACCACTACTCTTTGTGTTCGATTTGTTAGGAAGTTGAAGATCCATCTCCCCACTTTCCCAGTTATTCCTTTAGCACGTATTTTATGGGCTATTACGCCATGATCGCATTTGTCAAATGCTTTTGCAAAGTCTGTGTATATTACATCTGCATTCTGATTTTCTTCCAGTGCATCCAAGGCCATGTCATAATGATCCAGTAGTTGTGAGAGGCAGGAGCGACCTGCCCTGAACCCATGTTGCCCTGGATTGTGCAGATTTTGGGAATCCAGGTGATTTGCAATCCTGCTTCTTAGCACTCTTTCAAAGATTTTTATGATGTGGGACGTCAGAGCTATTGGTCTATAGTTCTTAGCTAATGCTTTGCTGCCACCTTTATGGAGTGGGGCTATATCCGTTGTTTTAAGTGACTGTGGAATTTCACCCATGTCCAAGCTCCTCCTCCATAGTGTACTTAGGGCATGCGAGAGGGGTTTCTTGCAGTTCTTAATGAAAACAGAGTTCCACGAGTCTGGGCCCGGGGCTGAGTGCATAGGCATGTTGTCAATGGCTTTTTCGAAATCTATCGGAGTTAGGGTAATGTCGGAAATCTGGCATACATTTATGGAGTTTTGAGGCTCATTCATGAAGAAATCATTTGGGTCGTCGATCCTCAGACCGATTAGTGGTTCACTAAACACAGAGTCGTACTGGGATTTCAATATTTCACTCATTTCCTTGTTGTCATCTGTGTAAGTCCCATCCTGTCTGAGTAAGGGCCCGATACTAGATGTGGTATTTGCCTTGTTTTTGGCATATGAAAAGAAATATTTTGAATTTCTTTCAATTTCACTAATAGCTTTAAGCTCCTCCTGCCTCTCCTGGTTCCTGTAAGAGTCATTTAGCTTAAGTTAGATAGTTTCCACTTCCCTGGTCAGCGCCTCCTTTCGTGTATCAGATATTCTAGCACTCCTGAGGAGCTCAGTGACTCTTCGTCGTCTTCTGTAGAGGGAGCGTCTTTTTCTCTCCAGTTTACTCCTGCTCTTCTTCTTTCTTAGGGGAATATGCCTAGAACATGCTTCGGCTACCAGGAAGTTGATCCTTTCAAAGCACTGGTTTGGATCCATGTCATTTAAGACATCTTCCCAACATGTTTCGTTTAGGACATGGTTTACCTGGTCCCAGTTGATGTTCTTGTTGTTGAAATTGTATTTTGTGAAGACACCTTCACAGGTACATGCATTCTGCTGTTCAGGACCCCTATGCATGTACGTCTGGACTTCGATTAGATTGTGATCGAAATTAGTTGTTTTTGATATTCTTATGTCTCTTATCAGGTCCTCATTATTTGTGAAGATAAGGTCAAGTGTGTTTTCTAGTCTTGTTGGCTCCACTATCTGCTGGCTTAAGGTGTGTTTTTCGCAGAGACTTAGTAGCTCATGTGTGTGTGACCTTTCATCTGCGCTACCTCCGGGGATTGTTTCAGCTATAACATTATTTGCTACATTCTTCCATTTTGTATGCCTTAGGTTGAAATCACCAAGCAGTAAGATGTTTGGGGATGGAGCTGGAAGGTTTTCCAAACAGTAATCGATTTTCAGTAGCTGTTCCTTGAACTGTTGTGAGGTTGCATCTGGTGGCTTGTATACAACCACAATGACTAGGTTTTGGTTCTCGATCTTTATTGATAGAACTTCAACTACCTCATTTGTGGTGTTCAGCAACTCCGTGCAGATAAGGGACTCTTTGACATACAGGCCAACCCCCCCTTGTTGCCTGTTTTTTCTGTCGCATCTAAAAAGGTTGTAACCACTTATCCATATTTCACTGTCAAAGTGATCTTTTGTGTGAGTCTCTGTGAAGGCTGCAAACATTGCATTAGACTCCAGAAGTCCACTGATAAAAGGTATTTTGTTGTTGGTGGATGGCTTAAGGCCCTGTATATTAGCAAATATGAACGATGTTGTATTCTGTGTTTGTTGGGGGGATTTTGTTATTGGCATCAGTAGTTGTAATTCTGGAGGGCCATGGGTGGCCACTGGCTGCGCCTCCAGTCCAACAAGGCTCCAAGGTGGTGGAATATTTTTGTTATTTCCTTCCTTCCTTTCGATGTGTTTCCTTACACCTGTTGTCATATTCACCTAGCAGCAAGTAGGTACCTGGGTGTTAGTGGACTGGTGTGGGTGGCATCCTGGGAGACAAGACTGAAGACCACAATGGAAATAAGACAGTCCTGGATGACGCACTGACTTTCTTGGGTTATCCTGGTTGGCTAACCCTCCAGTGTTAAAAATCCCAACAAAATATAATATGTGTGACCTGGAGTTCTAACCCCACCCGAGGTATGCTTGATAAAAGTTCTACACTCTTGTCTGGCCATCACTCAACATTTTTATTTGTTTTATCTAATTTTTAAGGAAACTCCACGGAACTTACAACAATAATAATAATAATAATAATAATAATAATAATAATAATAATAATAATAATAATAATAATAATAATATCCTCCTTATTACATTATTAACTCAAACATAAAAAATGAAATACCATTGTTATTGAATTTATCCTAAATATATAAATGTAAAATATAAATCATAAATACACACACACACACACACACACACACACACGGAGAACTTCTTGTTCTCTTTATTTGATCATTCAGAGTTTCATCATGTTTTGTGGAGGTGTTGAAGGCGTCTCAGCGTCCAGTGGACGCTTAAGAGTCTTCTTGTCAGCAACTAGTAGATGAGCTTTAACGTCTGCCAACAATACGCTCTCTTGTGGATCATTGCAGGAAGTAACTATATCATTATTGAATTCAGTCAACATTGTCCTGACTATGTTGATTGCTGTAATATCCGGGTTATATTTCATTTTGGTGGTGAACCAGCGGTTGATGTCATCAGGGTCCGTGAGCTTGGAACTAACAACTATGTCCATGAATGCTATAGCATGGTACACGCAGGTACCAGCATATTGTGGTACTTCACCAACACTTAGGACTCTTCTGAAGCAGGGGTGCTGGTTGTAGTAGTCATTTACTATTTTGTTGGCGAACTCAGGATTGCCGCCATTGTAGTAGATTAAGGTACCATCTAGGCAGAAGTACAGAGAGACGACATGAGTGGTTTCCTTCGTCACTACAAAGCGACCGTGACCCTTGGGTAGACGATGTCCATCAAGTAGATAATCGCTGGAGACAACTTTGCATCTTTTGCCAAAAGGACGAGGAGTATTATTAAGAATGGCGACGATATCAGACTTTCGCAATGGTTGGGTGACCTCCAGGGTGACATCATTTTTCTTGTCCTGACAGCAAGTCTTGTTGTTCATTTTTCCTTCATTAGATTTTTTGGAGGAAGGGAACTTTAAGTTTTCCTCTTCTCTCTTCCTTTTACTAGCATTGTCTGGCATACACTTCGTTATCCATAGTTTCGTTCTCAGATCAGAAAGAAGATTTTCATACATTATTTTTGTCTCATTTTTCTTGTCCTGACACCAACTCTTCTTGCTCATTTTTCCTTCGTTAGATTTTTTGGATGGAGGAAACAGAGAATTTTCCTCTTCTCTCTTCCTTTTACAAGCATTGTCTGGCATACACTTGTATTTATTTGATGAATCCATTACTGATGTTTATACTAACAAGAGTAACAATGTATTTCTTCTTGAAGATTTGCCGGTACTTCCGGCCCGGGTCTTCTCCAGATGGTAAAACAAGATACAGATTACCAGTATAACCTAGTAAATATGTCTCTCTTGGAGATTATAGTTAGGTTGGAATATACTAACAAGATATACAGGTTACCAGTATAACCTACTATAATATATCTCTCTTGGAGATTATAGTTAGGTTGGAATATACTAACAAGATATACAGGTTACCAGTATAACCTAGTAAATATATCTCTCTTGGAGATTATAGTTAGGTTGGAATATATGTATTGTGGTCCTTATTAGCAATATATTGAAGATGCAGTGAATGTATTATAATGAACATGCAGTGAATGTATTATAATGAACATGCAGTGAATGTATTATAATGAACATGCAGTGAATGTATTATAATGAACATGCAGTGAATGTATTATAATGAACATGCAGTGAATGTATTATAATGAACATGCAGTGAATGTATTATAATGAACATGCAGTGAATGTATTATAATGAACATGCAGTGAATGTATTATAATGAACATGCAGTGAATGTATTATAATGAACATGCAGTGAATGTATTATAATGAACATGCAGTGAATGTATTATAATGAACATGTAGTGAATGTATTATAATGAACATGCAGTGAATGTATTATAATGAACATGCAGTGAATGTATTATAATGAACATGCAGTGAATGTATTATAATGAACATGCAGTGAATGTATTATAATGAACATGCAGTGAATGTATTATAATGAACATGCAGTGAATGTATTATAATGAACATGCAGTGAATGTATTATAATGAACATGCAGTGAATGTATTATAATGAACATGCAATGAATGTATTATAATGAACATGCAGTGAATGTATTATAATGAACATGCAGTGAATGTATTATAATGAACATGTAGTGAATGTATTATAATGAACATGCAGTGAATGTATTATAATGAAGATGTAGTGAATATATTATAGTGAAGAGGGGGTGGGGGTAGGGGGTGGGGGGATTGGGGGTGGAGGTGGTTGGGGTGGTGGGGGGTTGGGGGAGGAGGCAGGCGGATGGGTGAAGGGGGTGGGGGTGGGGGTGGAGGGGGAGGAATGGGGTGGGGGTGGGGGTGGAGGGGGGTGGGGGTGGAGGGGGTGGGGGTGGGGGTGGGGGAGGGGGGGGGGTGGGGGTGGGGGGTGGGGGTGGGGGTGGGTGGGTGGGGGGTCACAAGCCCCACCAGCCACCATGGTATTAAAAACCTTGGTGGATGAATGGAGCAAGAATGTTGACACAATTCACTCTTTAATTGTATTTAAGGCAACTTTTACATTTCACTTCCTCTGACATCTCATGCTTCAATTAGTTATTTTAGTGTGTAAGCCGCCAGGTATCTGGCATAATATTTACCCAACTTAGAATATATCATACCCCTCTATCTTCCGTGTTAGAAAATAAATTCAGAGTCCCCTGAGGTGCTCTAAATAGTTTAGATATTATAGTTTAAATATTAAATATTATTTCTACACATACATGTACAAGGTATACAGATCATAGCTGACATCAATAACATACTATTTTATAGAAAGTCACTTGTTATGCTGGGCATTTCCCGAAAATGGGGTTAGTTTTGTCCCGGGATGCGACCCACACCAGTCCACTAACATCCAGACGCCCATTTTAAACTGATGGGTGAAGAGGGACAGCAGGTATCTTATGGAAAAACGTCCTAATGTATTCCAGCCATACCCGAGATTCCAACCCCGGACCTCAGTGTGTGAGGTGAATGCGTTAGCGATCGATCTTTTTACTTAATTTTTTTTGGGTGGAAATCTTGTGTGCCTTGCAACAACAGTCTTTTGTACAGCAATGAAGTATTTTGGAAACAAGTGGAGCTGCGAGTACAAGTGTTATAATGCCTATGTATATAAGTACAAGAGCTTTAGAAGAGTATTATAAATCGTATATCATGTACCTAGATAAACGAGAACACTTGAGCTTTGGAAGGATACTGCTGTTTGTGCTTCACGTACCTGTGTACACGAAAGTGCAAGAGCTTTTGAAGAGTATTAGTTCCGTCTCTCCTCCCTATGTACACTAGTGTTACATGTACCTAGGTACATGATACCTTGCTTGTTTATTTAGGTCAGTAACATAGAAAGGTATGGCAGTATATATTCATACTCGTGTTTCGTAGCTTCCTTAAAGACTAATATAAGAGAGAGCTATATTAGTGAGTCAGGTTAACAGTCAGATTAACTATAACCTTTGTATACCTCAGCTTCCTTAAATCTGCAAGACGTCAAGGATGTAGGAGGAGTCAAGAACTTCTAGGTGAACTTCAGGAGCGAGAAACAGCGTAGGAGACAGCAGTAGGAAGAGCAGTAGGAAAGCCAGACACGCACAACAAGCAGGAACAACACACACTGACACTAACAAGCTCCTCACCTCTGAGAGACAATAACCAATCATAACTCTCTGACCGCGGGTTCAATCCCGCCCGTGGTATGGTTTAACCAATCATAACCTTGTGGTATTCAGGCTGAACCAATTATAATCCAGGAATACCTAACGAGGCAAGCTGAGAACACAGACCTAGCAAACCACAATTAGGTGAGTACAATTAGGTAAGTACACACACACAGACACACACAAAAAAAAAAAAAATATGGGTGGCCTTAGAGGACGGAAAACCAGAGATCTGGTAGACGAACCAGGGAGGAAAGACTGGGAGTTAGAGCTCCAAAAAAGGGAGGAAGAGTGGGGAAGGAAGATAGTAGAGCTTGGTAAGAAAATGGAGGAGCGGATAGCTGAAGAGTGCAGGAAGTGGGAAGTACAGGTCTTAGCAGCAGAAGCTAGGATACAGTGCTTAGAAGAGAAACTGCAAAGCCTGAAACAGATTAGAGAGACAAATGACAATTCAGATGTGACATCAGGAAATTCAAAGTCAGGCGCAGACAAGGGGATGGTAAGCAACAACGGAGACATGCCGTACACGAAGGCCCTATCAGACCCACGTGGGGCCAGGGAAAAGACGATGAGCACACTGAGATCAAACGACAGGTCCGAAGACAATGAAGGAAATTCAAAGTCAGGCGCAGACAAGGGGATGGTAAGCAACAACGGAGACATGCCGTACACGAAGGCCCTATCAGACCCACGTGGGGCCAGGGAAAAGACGATGAGCACACTAAGATCAAGCGACAGGTCCGAAGACAATGAAGGTTTGTTATATGCAGAGATTCTAACAGCCAAATGCAGTAGCAAGGGACAGCTGGCCAGGAAAGACAGTTCACTGAGAATAGAAGTTTCAGATATGACAGGGACTGAAGGCAAGAACATGTCAATGGAAGGAAATAAAATGCCTCAGAGGAAGCAGATGGAGACTCAGTGGGAGGAGGAAAGGGCGAGGTCAGTTTTTGTGTACGGGCTCCAAGAAGCCAAGGGGGCCAACTTTGAAGAAATAAAACAGGAGGAGAAAAAAATGATTGAAGGCATCATGAAAACAATAGGGGAGGGCAATATGACCCAGGTGACAAATTTTCAGAGAATTGGGTGGTTTGCGAGTGGAAGGATACGGCCTGTCAGAGTAACTTTCAAGGAAGAATCAGTTCGAACCAGGATTCTGCAAGAGAAAGCAAGACTGAGGGACAAAGAGGGGTACCAGAGAGTATACCTCGAAAGCGACAGAACACAAGAAGAAAGGACTACACTGAAAGAGAGGGTACAGAGACGCAAGGAGGAACGAGAAGCAATGAAAATGAGCAGGACCCAGACACAGGAGGAAGGGCAAACACACCCCACAGAATCTCCCACCAAAAGACTCCACCCGCGACATTCCCAATGCAACTGAGCAACCTATACTACAACCCACTCACTGTTCCCTCTGCCACCAACCCCCATATCACAAACCTCACCCCAACAGCTGTCCCTTATGGGCATTCTGACCCCACCCCCATCAACACAAACCCCACCTACACCACAGCCCCATATAGGCCCCCACCAAGGCTCTCGCTTCCCCAACCCCAATATACTTGCATGACCACAATGATAGAAAAGAAACTAAAGGTTTGGTACACAAATGCGGATGGAATAACGAATAAACATGAGGAGTGGAATGAAAGAATCAGTGAAAAATCCCCAGACATCATAGCAGTCACAGAAACAAAACTCTCTGAGACAATAACAGACACAATCTTCCCAACAGGATATCAGATCCTGAGGAAAGATAGGAGTAGAGGGGGAGGAGGGGTTGCACTGCTCATAAAACACCAATGGGGATTTGAGGAAATGGAAGGCATGGACATGATTGGAGAAAGAGACTACATTGTAGGTACAATTCAGTCCGGAGAACATAAAGTAGTCATTGGAGTGATGTATAACCCACCACAGAACTGCAGGAGGCCAAGAGAGGAGTACGAAGAAAACAACAGGGTGATGGTGGACACACTGGCTGAGGTGGCAAGAAGAGCTCACTCGAGCAGAGCAAAGTTACTGGTAATGGGCGATTTCAACCACAGGGAGATCGACTGGGAAAACCTGGAGCCACATGGGGGTCCCGAAACATGGAGAGCCAAGATGATGGATGTGGTACTTGAAAACCTCATGCATCAACATGTCAGGGACGCAACCAGAGAGAGAGGGGAGGATGAGCCAGCAAGACTGGATCTTGTCTTCACCCTGAGCAGTTCAGACATTGAGGACATCACTTACGAGAGGCCCCTTGGAGCTAGCGATCATGTGGTTCTGAGTTTTGACTATATAGTAGAGTTACAAGTGGAGAAGGTAACAGGAACTGAAGGGGACAGGCCAAACTATAAAAGGGGGGACTACACAGGTATGAGAAACTTCCTACAGGAGGTTCAGTGGGACAGAGAAATGGTAGGAAAATCAGTAAACGAGATGATGGAATATGTGGCAACAAAGTGCAAGGAGGCAGAGGAAAGTTTTGTTCCCAAGGGAAACAGAAATAATAGGAAGACCAAAACGAGTCCTTGGTTTACCCGAAGGTGTAGGGAGGCAAAAACTAAGTGCAACAGAGAATGGAAAAGGTACAGGAGGCATAGGACCCAGGAAAACAAGGAGATTAGTAGAAGAGCCAGAAACGAGTATGTGCAGATAAGGAGGGAGGCCCAGCGACAGTATGAAAACGAC
This sequence comes from Cherax quadricarinatus, assembly GCF_038502225.1. Taxonomy (NCBI): domain Eukaryota; kingdom Metazoa; phylum Arthropoda; class Malacostraca; order Decapoda; family Parastacidae; genus Cherax; species Cherax quadricarinatus. The sequence goes on from NC_091361.1 coordinate 23,189,507, forward strand.
ATAGCATCGAAAGTCAAATCTGACCCGAAACTGCTGTATAGCCACATTAGGAGGAAGACAACAGTCAAGGACCAGGTGATAAGGCTGAGGAAAGAAGGTGGAGAACTCACAAGAAACGATCAAGAGGTATGTGAGGAGCTCAACACGAGATTTAAGGAAGTATTTACAGTAGAGACAGGAAGGACTCTGGGGGGACAGACCAGATGGGGACACCAACAAGGAATACACCAACAAGTGTTGGACGACATACATACAGATGAGGAGGAGGTGAAGAAACTGCTAAGGGACATCGATACCTCAAAGGCAATGGGACCGGACAACATCTCTCTGTGGGTCCTTAGAGAGGGAGCAGATATGTTGTGCGTACCACTTACCACAATCTTCAACACATCCCTGGAAACTGGGCAACTACCTGAGGTATGGAAGACGGCAAATGTAGTTCCCATTTTCAAAAAAGGAGACAGAAAAGAGGCACTAAACTATAGACCTGTGTCATTGACGTGTATAGTATGCAAAATTATGGAGAAGATTATCAGGAGGAGAGTGGTGGAGCACCTGGAACGGAACAGGAGTATAAATGCCAACCAGCACGGATTCACGGAAGGCAAATCCTGTGTCACAAACCTTCTGGAGTTTTATGATAAAATAACAGAAGTAAGACAAGAGAGAGAGGGGTGGGTTGATTGCATCTTCTTGGACTGCAAGAAGGCCTTTGACACAGTTCCTCACAAGAGATTAGTGCAGAAGCTAGAGCATCAGGCGCATATAACAGGAAGGGCACTGCAATGGATCAGAGAATACCTGACAGGGAGGCAACAACGAGTCATGGTACGTAATGATGTATCACAGTGGGCACCTGTGACGAGCGGGGTCCCACAGGGGTCGGTCCTAGGACCAGTGCTATTTTTGGTATATGTGAACGACATGACGGAAGGGTTAGACTCAGAAGTGTCCCTGTTTGCAGATGATGTGAAGTTAATGAGGAGAATTAAATCTGATGAGGACCAGGCAGGACTTCAAAGAGACCTGGACAGACTGGACACCTGGTCCAGCAAATGGCTTCTCGAATTTAATCCTGCCAAATGCAAAGTCATGAAGATAGGGGAAGGGCACAGAAGACCACAGACAGAGTATAGGCTAGGTGGCCAAAGACTGCAAACCTCACTCAAGGAGAAAGATCTTGGGGTGAGTATAACACCGAGCATGTCTCCGGAAGCACACATCAATCAGATAACTGCTGCAGCATATGGGCGCCTGGCAAACCTGAGAACAGCATTCCGATACCTTAGTAAGGAATCATTCAAGACACTGTACACCGTGTATGTCAGGCCCATACTGGAGTATGCAGCACCTGTCTGGAACCCGCACTTGATAAAGCACGTCAAGAAACTAGAGAAAGTACAAAGGTTTGCAACAAGGTTAGTTCCAGAGCTAAGGGGAATGTCCTATGAAGAAAGATTAAGGGAAATCGGCCTGACGACACTGGAGGACAGGAGGGTCAGGGGAGACATGATAACGACATATAAAATACTGCGTGGAATAGACAAGGTGGACAAAGACAGGATGTTCCAGGGAGGGGACACAGAAACAAGAGGCCACAATTGGAAGTTGAAGACACAAATGAGTCAGAGAGATAGTAGGAAGTATTTCTTCAGTCATAGAGTTGTAAGGCAGTGGAATAGCCTAGAAAATGACGTAGTGGAGGCAGGAACCATACACAGTTTTAAGACGAGGTTTGATAAAGCTCATGGAGCGGGGAGAGAGAGGCCCTGCAACCACAAATAGGTGAGTACACACACACACACACACACACACACACACACGCGCGCGCGAGCATATACCACAGGCGTAGTGTCTAATCGACATGTGCCTAGGACACAATGGTAACACACACACACACACACTCATATATACATACATACACACACACACACACACACTCATATATACATACATACACACACACACACACACTCATACACACACACACACACACACACACACACACACACACACACACATGGTTAATTATAATTATTTATTATTATCACACTGGCCGATTCCCACCAAGGCAGGGTGGCCCGAAAAAGAAAAACTTTCACCATCATTCACTCCATCACTGTCTTGCCAGAAGGGTGCTTTACACTACAGTTTTTAAACTGCAATATTAACACCCCTCCTTCAGAGTGCAGGCACTGTACTTCCCATCTCCAGGACTCAAGTCCGGCCTGCCGGTTTCCCTGAATCCCTTCATAAATGTTACTTTGCTCACACTCCAACAGCACGTCAAGTATTAAAAACCATTTGTCTCCATTCACTCCTATCAAACACGCTCACGCATGCCTGCTGGAAGTCCAAGCCCCTCGCACACAAAACCTCCTTTACCCCCTCCCTCCAACCCTTCCTAGGCCGACCCCTACCCCGCCTTCCTTCCACTACAGACTGATACACTCTTGAAGTCATTCTGTTTCGCTCCATTCTCTCTACATGTCCGAACCACCTCAACAACCCTTCCTCAGCCCTCTGGACAACAGTTTTGGTAATCCCGCACCTCCTCCTAACTTCCAAACTACGAATTCTCTGCATTATATTCACACCACACATTGCCCTCAGACATGACATCTCCACTGCCTCCAGCCTTCTCCTCGCTGCAACATTCATCACCCACGCTTCACACCCATATAAGAGCGTTGGTAAAACTATACTCTCATACATTCCCCTCTTTGCCTCCAAGGACAAAGTTCTTTGTCTCCACAGACTCCTAAGTGCACCACTCACTCTTTTTCCCTCATCAATTCTATGATTCACCTCATCTTTCATAGACCCATCCGCTGACACGTCCACTCCCAAATATCTGAATACGTTCACCTCCTCCATACTCTCTCCCTCCAATCTGATATTCAATCTTTCATCACCTAATCTTTTTGTTATCCTCATAACCTTACTCTTTCCTGTATTCACCTTTAATTTTCTTCTTTTGCACACCCTACCAAATTCATCCACCAATCTCTGCAACTTCTCTTCAGAATCTCCCAAGAGCACAGTGTCATCAGCAAAGAGCAGCTGTGACAACTCCCACTTTGTGTGTGATTCTTTATCTTTTAACTCCACGCCTCTTGCCAAGACCCTCGCATTTACTTCTCTTACAACCCCATCTATAAATATATTAAACAACCACGGTGACATCACACATCCTTGTCTAAGGCCTACTTTTACTGGGAAAAAATTTCCCTCTTTCCTACATACTCTAACTTGAGCCTCACTATCCTCGTAAAAACTCTTCACTGCTTTCAGTAACCTACCTCCTACACCATACACTTGCAACATCTGCCACATTGCCCCCCTATCCACCCTGTCATACGCCTTTTCCAAATCCATAAATGCCACAAAGACCTCTTTAGCCTTATCTAAATACTGTTCACTTATATGTTTCACTGTAAACACCTGGTCCACACACCCCCTACCTTTCCTAAAGCCTCCTTGTTCATCTGCTATCCTATTCTCCGTCTTACTCTTAATTCTTTCAATTATAACTCTACCATACACTTTACCAGGTACACTCAACAGACTTATCCCCCTATAATTTTTGCACTCTCTTTTATCCCCTTTGCCTTTATACAAAGGAACTATGCATGCTCTCTGCCAATCCCTAGGTACCTTACCCTCTTCCATACATTTATTAAATAATTGCACCAACCCCTCCAAAACTATATCCCCACCTGCTTTTAACATTTCTATCTTTATCCCATCAATCCCGGCTGCCTTACCCCCTTTCATTTTACCTACTGCCTCACGAACTTCCCCCACACTCACAACTGGCTCTTCCTCACTCCTACAAGATGTTATTCCTCCTTGCCCTATACACGAAATCACAGCTTCCCTATCTTCATCAACATTTAACAATTCCTCAAAATATTCCTTCCATCTTCCCAATACCTCTAACTCTCCATTTAATAACTCTCCTCTCCTATTTTTAACTGACAAATCCATTTGTTCTCTAGGCTTTCTTAACTTGTTAATCTCACTCCAAAACTTTTTCTTATTTTCAACAAAATTTGTTGATAACATCTCACCCACTCTCTCATTTGCTCTCTTTTTACATTGCTTCACCACTCTCTTAACTTCTCTCTTTTTCTCCATATACTCTTCCCTCCTTGCATCACTTCTACTTTGTAAAAACTTCTCATATGCTAACTTTTTCTCCCTTACTACTCTCTTTACATCATCATTCCACCAATCGCTCCTCTTCCCTCCTGCACCCACTTTCCTGTAACCACAAACTTCTGCTGAACACTCTAACACTACATTTTTAAACCTACCCCATACCTCTTCGACCCCATTGCCTATGCTCTCATTAGCCCATCTATCCTCCAATAGCTGTTTATATCTTACCCTAACTGCCTCCTCTTTTAGTTTATAAACCTTCACCTCTCTCTTCCCTGATGCTTCTATTCTCCTTGTATCCCATCTACCTTTTACTCTCAGTGTAGCTACAACTAGAAAGTGATCTGATATATCTGTGGCCCCTCTATAAACATGTACATCCTGAAGTCTACTCAACAGTCTTTTATCTACCAATACATAATCCAACAAACTACTGTCATTTCGCCCTACATCATATCGTGTATACTTATTTATCCTCTTTTTCTTAAAATATGTATTACCTATAACTAAACCCCTTTCTATACAAAGTTCAATCAAAGGGCTCCCATTATCATTTACACCTGGCACCCCAAACTTACCTACCACACCCTCTCTAAAAGTTTCTCCTACTTTAGCATTCAAGTCCCCTACCACAATTACTCTCTCACTTGGTTCAAAGGCTCCTATACATTCACTTAACATCTCCCAAAATCTCTCTCTCTCCTCTGCATTCCTCTCTTCTCCAGGTGCATACACGCTTATTATGACCCACTTCTCGCATCCAACCTTTACTTTAATCCACATAATTCTTGAATTTACACATTCATATTCTCTTTTCTCCTTCCATAACTGATCATTTAACATTACTGCTACCCCTTCCTTTGCTCTAACTCTCTCAGATACTCCAGATTTAATCCCATTTATTTCCCCCCACTGAAACTCTCCTACCCCCTTCAGCTTTGTTTCGCTTAGGGCCAGGACATCCAACTTCTTTTCATTCATAACATCAGCAATCATCTGTTTCTTGTCATCCGCACTACATCCACGCACATTTAAGCAACCCAGTTTTATAAAGTTTTTCTTCTTCTCTTTTTTAGTAATTGTATACAGGAGAAGGGGTTACTAGCCCATTGCTCCCGGCATTTTAGTCGCCTCATACGACACGCATGGCTTACGGAGGAAAGATTCTTTTCCACTTCCCCATGGACAATAGAAGAAATAAAAAAAAAGAACAAGAGCTATTTAGAAAAAGGAGAAAAACCTAGATGTATGTATATATATATATGCATGTGCGTGTCTGTGAAGTGTGACCAAAGTGTAAGTAGGAGTAGCAAGATATCCCTGTTATCTTAGCGTGTTTATGAGACAGAAAAAGAAACCAGCAATCCTACCATCATGCAAAACAGTTACAGGTTTTTGTTTCACAGTCATCTGGCAGGACGGTAGTACTTCCCTGGGTGGTTGCTGTCTACCAACCTACTACCTATATAATAATTACACAAATCCATTAATATTACATATATATAAAAAATACAATTCCAGCCCACTTGGCATGCTAATTTAAATAATTATGACATCAATAATCCAATACACAAACACAATTAATTAATTAGTGTCAATTATATGTGAACCCATCAATCCATTACTTTCAATCAAATAATTAAATAAATAATTTTTTTTTCTGATTACATATCCGACTTCGTTAGAACCTAAGGCTTAATCTTTGTGAAAAATTATTAGTTTTTATTATTATTATTATTATTACTATTATTATTATTATTATTATCATTATTATTATTATTATTATTATTATTATTATTATTATTATTATAATTATTATTATTACTATTATTATCATTATTATTATTATTATTATTATTACTATTATTATTATTATTATTATTATTATTATTATTATTATTATTATTATTATTATGATTATTATTATTATAATTATTATTATTATTATCATTTTTATTATTATTATTATTATTATTACTATTATTATTATTATTATTATTATTATTATTATTATTATTATTATTATTATTATTATTATTATAATTATTATTATTATTATTACTATTATTATTATTGTTATTATTATTATAATTATTATTATTATTATTATTATTATTATTATTATTATTATTATTATTATTATTATTATTATTACTATTATTATTATTATTATTATTATTATTATTATTATTATTGTTATAATTATTATTATTACTATTATTATCATTAT
>NC_091361.1:23200900-23217866 GCF_038502225.1 Cherax quadricarinatus
ACGACACTGGAGGACAGGAGAGATAGGGGGGACATGATAACGACATACAAAATACTGAGAGGAATTGACAAGGTGGACAAAGACAGGATGTTCCAGAGATTGGACACAGTAACAAGGGGACACAGTTGGAAGCTGAAGACACAGATGAATCACAGGGATGTTAGGAAGTATTTCTTCAGCCACAGAGTAGTCAGTAAGTGGAATAGTTTGGGAAGCGATGTAGTGGAGGCAGGATCCATACATAGCTTTAAGCAGAGGTATGATAAAGCTCACGGCTCAGGGAGAGTGACCTAGTAGCGATCAGTGAAGAGGCGGGGCCAGGAGCTCGGACTCGACCCCCGCAACCTCAACTAGGTGAGTACAACTAGGTGAGTACACACACACACACACACACACACACACACACACACACACACACACACACACACACACACACACATACACACACACACATACATAGCTTTAAGCAGAGGTACGATAAAGCTCATGGTTCAGGGAGAGTGACCTAGTAGCGACCAGTGAAGAGGCGGGGCCAGGAGCTTGGACTCGACCCCTGCAACCTCAACTAGGTGAGTACAACTAGGTGAGTACACACACACACACACACAAGAAGAAGACCGCAGACAGAGTATAGGCTAGGTGGACAAAGACTACAGACCTCACTCAGGGAGAAAGACCTTGGGGTGACCATAACACCGAGCATGTCACCGGAGGCACACATCAACCAAATAACTGCTGCAGCATACGGGCGCCTGGCAAACCTGAGAATAGCGTTCCGATACCTTAATAAGGAATCGTTCAAGACACTGTACACTGTGTATGTTAGGCCCATACTGGAGTATGCAGCACCAGTCTGGAACCCACACCTGGTCAAGCACGTCAAGAAGTTAAAGAAAGTACAAAGGTTTGAAACAAGGCTAGTCCCAGAGCTCAAGGGAATGTCGTACGAGGAAAGGTTAAGGGAAATCGGACTGACGACACTGGAGGACAGAAGGGTCAGGGGAGACATGATAACGACATACAAGATACTGCGGGGAATAGACAAGGTGGACAGAGATAGGATGTTCCAGAGAGGGGACACAGGGACAAGGGATCACAACTGGAAGCTGAAGACTCAGACGAGTCACAGGGACGTTAGGAAGTATTTCTTCAGTCATAGAGTTGTCAGCAAGTGGAATAGCCTAGCAAGTGAAGTAGTGGAGGCAGGAACCATACATAGTTTTAAGAAGAGGTATGACAAAGCTTAGGAAGCAGAGAGAGAGAGAGGACCCAGTAGCGATCAGTGAAGAGGCGGGGCCAGGAGCTGAGTCTCGACCCCTGCAATCACAATTAGGTGAGTACAATTAGGTGACTACACACACACACACACACACACATACACACACACACATACACACACATACACACACACACACACACACACACACACACACACACACACACACACACACACACACAAGTGGAATAGTTTGGGAAGCGATGTAGTGGAGGCAGGATCCATACATAGCTTTAAGCAGAGGTATGATAAAGCTCACGGCTCAGGGAGAGTGACCTAGTAGCGATCAGTGAAGAGGCGGGGGCCAGGAGCTCGGACTCGACCCCCGCAACCTCAACTAGGTGAGTACACACACAGAGTAGTCAGTAAGTGGAATAGTTTGGGAAGCGATGTAGTGGAGGCAGGATCCATACATAGCTTTAAGCAGAGGTATGATAAAGCTCACGGCTCAGGGAGAGTGACCTAGTAGCGATCAGTGAAGAGGCGGGGCCAGGAGCTCGGACTCGACCCCCGCAACCTCAACTAGGTGAGTACAACTAGGTGAGTACACACACAGGGGGGGTGGAGGAGTGGCGTTGCTGATCAAAAATCGCTGGAATTTTGATGAGCTGGAGAGAGGAGACAGCGGAGAAGAAAGTGATTACATAGCGGGAACACTTCACTCTGGAGGTCCCAAGGTGGTAATAGCAGTGATGTATAACCCACCACAGAACAGAATTAGGCCAAGGCAAGAGTACGACGAGAGCAATAGAGCGATGGTTGATACACTGGCTAGAGTGGCCAGAAGAGCTCATGCATGCAGGGCAAAGCTCCTGATCATGGGTGACTTTAACCACAAGGAGATCGATTGGGAGAACTTGGACCCACATGGGGGCCAAGATACATGGAGGGCTAAGATGATGGAGGTGGTACTGGAAAACTTCATATGCCAACACGTAAGGGACAATACAAGAGAGAGAGGAGAGGATGAACCAGCAAGGCTGGACTTAATATTCACCTTGAGTAGTGCAGATATTGAGGACATCACATATGAAAGACCCCTTGGGGCCAGTGACCATGTGGTTTTAAGCTTCGAATACACAGTAGAGCTACAAGTGGAGGGAGAAGCAGGAAGGCCAGGAAGAATGAAGCCAAACTACAAGAAAGGGGACTACACAGGAATGAGGAACTACCTGAACGGGGTTCAGTGGGACAGAGAACTGGCAGTGAAGCCAGTTAATGAGATGATGGAATATGTAGCAACAAAATGCAAGGAGGCTGAGGAGAGGTTTGTACCCAAGGGTAACAGGAATAATGAAAAAGCCAGAATGAGCCCATGGTTTACCCAAAGGTGCGGGGAGGCAAAAACCAAGTGTGCTAGGGAATGGAAGAAATATAGAAGGCAAAGGACCCAGGAGAATAAGGAGACCAGTCGTAGAGCCAGAAACGAATATGCACAGATAAGAAGGGAGGCCCAAAGACAATATGAAAATGACATAGCAGCGAAAGCCAAATCTGACCCAAAACTGTTGTACAGCCACATCAGGAGGAAAACAACAGTCAAGGACCAGGTAATCAGGCTAAGGAAGGAAGGAGGAGAGATAACAAGAAATGACCGTGAAGTATGTGAAGAACTCAACAAGAGATTCAAAGAAGTGTTCACAGAGGAGACAGAAGGGACTCCAGAAAGACGGAGAGGTGGGGCACACCACCAAGTGCTGGACACAGTGCACACAACCGAGGAAGAAGTGAAGAGGCTTCTGAGTGAGCTAGAGACCTCAAAGGCAATGGGGCCAGATAACATCTCCCCATGGGTATTGAGAGAGGGAGCAGAGGCGCTATGTGTACCCCTAACAACAATATTCAATACATCTATCATGGGTCCTGAGAGAGGGAGCAGAGGTGCTATGTGTACCCCTAACAACAATATTCAATACATCTATCGAAACAGGGAGATTGCCTGAGGCATGGAAGACAGCAAATGTAGTCCCAATCTTTAAAAAAGGAGACAGACATGAAGCATTAAACTACAGACCAGTGTCACTGACATGTATAGTATGCAAAATCATGGAGAAGATTATCAGGAGAAGAGTGGTGGAACACCTAGAAAGGAACGATCTCATCAACAGCAGCCAACATGGTTTCAGGGACGGGAAATCCTGTGTCACAAACCCACTGGAGTTCTATGACATGGTGACAGCAGTAAGACAAGAGAGAGAGGGGTGGGTGGATTGCATTTTCTTGGACTGCAAGAAGGCGTTTGACACAGTTCCACACAAGAGATTGGTGCAAAAACTGGAGGACCTAGCAGGGATAACAGGGAAGGCACTACAATGGATCAGGGAATACTTGTCAGGAAGACAGCAGCGAGTCATGGTACGTGGCGAGGTGTCAGAGTAGGCACCTGTGACCAGCGGGGTCCCGCAGGGGTCAGTCCTAGGACCAGTGCTGTTTCTGGTATTTGTGAACGACATGACGGAAGGAATAGACTCTGAGGTGTCCCTGTTTGCAGATCCATACATAGCAGGATCCATACATAGCTTTAAGCAGAGGTATGATAAAGCTCACGGCTCAGGGAGAGTGACCTAGTAGCGATCAGTGAAGAGGCGGGGCCAGGAGCTCGGACTCGACCCCCGCAACCTCAACTAGGTGAGTACAACTAGGTGAGTACACACACACACACACACACACACACACACACACACACACACACACACACACACACACACACAACAGGCCTAGTGTCTAATCGACAAGTGCCTAGGACAAAATGGTAACTAACACACACACAGCAGAGAGCTACATCAGACATTACAAAAGTGCTACAAGCATTAAACCTTTTCATAAACACCATAGTCAATATGTCAGCCACAAAGCAAGTGCTACACTAAACAACACCAAAACAAACAGCTCATAAGTTACTCCTGCGACCTTACTGAGAAAGATTAATGAACTCAGAATAAATGAGAAAATCAATACCTTACTCAAAATGTCTGCAGTAAAACTGGTAATAATATTTCTCATTATAATCCTGCCACTCAGCCTCTCTTTCATGGCGGACCCAAGGTAAATCCAATTTAATATGATAAATAAGATAAATAATAGCTAGCTATAGTTATATATATATATATATATATATATATATATATATATATATATATATATATATATATATATATATATATATATATATATATATATATATATATATATATATATATATATATATATATATATATATATATATATATATATCGTGCCGAATAGGCAGAACTTGCGATCTTGGCTTAAATAGCAACGTTCATCTTGCCATATAGGACAAGCGAAAATTTGTGTATGCAATAATTTCGCCAAAATCATTCTGAACGTAACGAAAAAAATATATTTCATTGTATTTGTTTATAATTAAATTATTGTAAACAAATCTAAAATATATTTAGTTGGGTTAGGCTAAAATAAATTGTTCTTGTTTCAGTAAGGTTAGGTAAGTTTTCTAAGATTATTTTGATGCAAAATTAAAAATTTTTACATTAACATTAATGAAAAAATGTATCTTTAAAGGTATAAGAGAAAATTTCAAAAAGGACTTAATTTTAAATAAGTTCTTGCTAATTGACCAGTTTTACATATTCGGCACGAATATGGAGCCACTATGCTACCCTGGAAGGATGGAAAGCAGATTGCCTGGGACTACACCTGTGCTGCCACATTGGCAGACACCTACTTGCCATACTCCGTAGTGGAAGGGGGTGGAGCTGCCAGCCACAGGGAGACCCAGAAGATCCGAAAGTATGAAGACCTTCCCCCTTGCTATAACTTCATTCCAATAGGGTCGGAGACCCTTGGAGCGTGGGGCAAGTGTGCTCTAGAGTTCCTCAAAGAGCTGGGTGAAAAGCTCATCATAGAAACCAAGGACCACAGGGCGACCAGCTTCCTCTTTCAGAGACTCAGTGTTGCGATCCAGAGAGGAAATGCCTGCATCATTCTGGGCACGCGGCCCACCGCAGGGGAGCTGGACGAAGTATTCGAGATGTAGCTCTGAGTTACCTATGTTGTTTTACTTTCTGTTGTATTTTTGTGAATGTTTGGCCAATGAATTTTGTCTTTAAATAAAACATACTTGAAATATAGGGTGTGGTAGGAGAAAATTCTCAAACAGCTTCAGGGAGAACCTTGAGTTTTCCCTGAAGCAAGTTTATTCTTTTCTCTGAGGATGAGGGTCCCTATGACAGTTCTAGAAGTGGTACCTCCCTATATTTAAATATATATATATATATATATATATATATATATATATATATATATATATATATATATATATATATATATATATATATATATATATATATATATATATATAAAATTACCTATTTGTGGTTGCAGAGGTCGAGTCTTAGCTCCTGGCCCTGCCTCTTCACTGATTGCTACTAGGTCCTCTCCCTGCTCCATGAGATTTATCAAACCTCGTCTTAAAACTATGTATGGTTCCTGCCTCAACTACATCACTTTCTAGGCTATTCCACTATATATGTATATATAGTGGCATAGCCAATTTTCAGAGGTCCTACTTTTTCCTTCACTTTCGTCCTATACACTTGAAAGAACCCCTTTGGATTAGTCTTTGATTCATTAGCAACTCTAATTTCGTAGTCACGTTTAGCCTTTCTAATCCCCTTTTTTACTTCTCTTTTAAGCTGAACATATTGGTCAGTAAGGTTAACCTCTCCCCTTCTGATGCGCCTATATATTCCCCTTTTCTCCCCTAATAAATGCTTTAGCCTCCTGTTAACCCATTTGGGATCGTTATTATCAGATCTAATTTCTCTCTGGGGAATGTATATACTCTGAGCACGGTGTACATTATTAAGAAAAGAATCATAAACGCAGGCTTTGGTTTAAAATGTTACGTGTACAAGCACTGGGTCATTTATTAGTAGGCAGGCAGCCAGGCAGGTAAACAGGCAGGCAGGAAGATAAGGAGGCAGACAGATACATAGACAGACAGAGAGACAGACATTGAGTCAGACAGGCAGAAAGACAGGCAGGTACTCTCCCTACCACCACACCTGTCCTAACACATGTCCTGACACCTGCACCAAGACAGCAGTAACATTTGGTATTCGACACATGCCACACAGTGTTCTGTACTCACACGGGAATGTATACGGTTTAGACAAGCGCGCGCACACAAGATGTTCACGTAGGATTTAAACGTATGTAGACACTCCTCACAGGGATATGAATTTGCAAAGACACATACTTGCGCACACGTTGACATACACGCTTTCTTGAAGATGTGTACACGTGTAGACATACGTTCATACAGGGATGTGCATAAGTGTAGACACCCGCTCACATGACAAAGTGAGCGCTAACACAGAATGTGCACACTTTTAAGCATGCGTATATGGCGTGAACATGTGTAGATAAAGGTATACACAGAGAAAAAACGGTCACAGCTGAATGTGCTCACGCAAACAAGCTCGCACGGCGGTGTGCACATCTATTGAAACTCGATCACAACGGGATGTGCACATGCACACTAAGACCTGTACAAGTTAAAAAAACATGATCACAATGGAATGTGCACACACATATAGACATGCTCACATGCAGATACGCACATGTGTAGAAACGTTCCTTCCAGGATGTGCACAAATTGAAAAATATTCACTGATGGATGTGCACATGTGTAGGAACAAGCTCACACAAGGACGTGCACGGATGTAGAAACTTATTCACCCGGGGATGTACACACTTGTAAAATCGTGCACTCACGGGAATGTGCACAATGTATAGTAAAATACTTACACCTGGATGTGCACATGTATAGTGAAACACTTACACCTGGATGTACACATGTACAGAAACAAGCTCATACAGAGGTGCTCACATGAAAAAAACACGGTCACACAGGAATGTGCACATGTATGGGGATGCTCACATAGGGAAATGTACACAAACAGTAACAGTCACACATGGATGAACGAGTGCAGAAAGGCCCAGCAACCACAATTAGGCTGCTGCAACCACAATTAGGCTAGTGCACTCCCACAATGGTGTTCACACATGCACGACGCATGACTCGACCCATGCAACCACAAATGAGTATAAAAAGGTGAGTACACAGGGAGGTATATATGTATAAAAACACCCTTATGTTGGAAGTGAATATGTATGTATGTATGTATGTATGTATGTATGTATAATATATATATATATATATATATATATTTATATATATATATATATATATATATATATATATATTATATATATATATATATATATATATATATATATATATATATATATATATATATATATATATATATATATATATTAACAAGTCGGCCGTCTCCCACCGAGGCTGGGTGACCCAAAAAGAAAATCCCAAAGAAGAAAATACTTTCAACATCATTCAACACATTCACCTCACTCATACATAATCCCTGTCTTTGCGGAGGCTCCCAGATATAACAATTCTGAAGTCCCACCAAAGTGTCAATATCCCAGATACTTCCTTTAAAGTGCAGGCATTGTACTTCCCATTTCCAGGACTCAATTCCGGCTAAATCTGTAATAACCGGTTTCCCTGAATCCCTTCACTAAACATTACCCTGCTCACACTCCAACAGCTCATCAAAAACCATTCGTCTCCAATTACTCCAATCTAACACGATCACACACGCTTGGTGGAAGTCCAGCCCCCTCGCCCACAAAACCTCCTTTACCCCCTCCCTCCAACCTTTCCGAGGACGACCCCTAAGCTCGAAGAACTTTACCTCCTATCCCATGAGCTGCCACTTTTCTTAAGTCTTTTCTGAGGTACTCTATCGAAGGCCTTTCTGAAATCCAAACAAACAATATCACATTGCGTAAGAACATAAGAAAGGAGGAACACTGCAGCAGGCCTGTTGGTCCATACTAGGCAGGTCTTTACAATTCATCCAACTAACTAGATCATTGAAATATATTATGAGCAACAACGGGCCCAAGACTGATCCCTGTGGAATCCCCACTCGGATTTAACCCCATTTATGCACATTCTCTGCTTCCTGTCTGTGAGCCATGACTCGATCCATGAGAGCACTTTTCCCTAAATGCCATGAGCTGCCACTTTATTTAACAGTCTTTGGTGCGGTTCTCTATCAAAAAACTTACTAAAATCTAAGTAAACAATATCAAATTCTTTGTAGATGAACGGTTCAGAGAACCGACAAGTTGATAAATTAGGTACTTGGGCAACTTTATCGTGATCAACAGCCTCAAAAGCTTTACTGAAGAAAGTTAATAAATTAGTTAGACGAGAACGGCCTCTCGTGAATCCATGCTGAGTGTCATTAATCAGATTATGCTTATAAAGATGGCTTCTTATAATCTCAGCTATTATTGACTCGGGTAATTTGCCAACAATTGAAGTCAGGCTTATTGGGCGGTAATAGGAATTACATTAAAAATAGGAATTACATTAGCCATCTTCCACATATCAGACACTACACCGGTTTGAAGAGATAAATTAAAAATATTAGTTAATGGCTCACGGAGTTCCATTTTGCATTCCTTAAGAACCCTTGAAAAAAGCTCATCAGGACTCGGCGACTTATTTTGTTTCAGTCGGTCTATTTTTTTCAAAAGCATTTCACTAGTGACTGTGATGTTACATAATTTATCTTCTTCAGGCCCACTATAAAAATTAATTACACTCACACGAGCTTTTAAATCTCTGCACAAAATTCAATTTAAACCAGCAAATAATAGAGCCTACTAGACTGGAGAATACACTAGACCTCATCTTCACTAACAATGATGATCTGATAAGAAATGTCACCATATCAAAAACAATATACTCAGATCACAACATAATTGAGGTTCAGACATGTATGCGTGGAGCCCCAGACAGACATAATGAGACTAGTCACGAGGAAGCATTCACCAAATTCAACTTCAATAACAAAAACATAAAGTGGGACCAAGTAAACCAAGTCCTAACCGATATAAGCTGGGAAGATATACTAAGCAACACAGACCCCAACTTATGCCTAGAACAGATTAACTCGGTGGCACTTGATGTATGCACAAGGCTTATAACTCTAAGAAAAAGGAGGAGTAGATGAAAAATAGAAAGAGACAGGCGCTCCCTTTACAGGCGACGGAAAAAAATAACAGAGCGGCTAAAAGAGGTCAATATATCTGAAATGCGTAGGGAGACACTGGTCAGAGAAATAGCAAGCATCGAACTTAAGCTAAAAGAATCCTTTAGGAGTCAGGAATCGCGAGAAGAACTAAAAGCCATAAATGAAATCGAAAGAAACCCAAAGTATTTCTTCTCCTATGCCAAATCAAAATCGAGAACAACGTCCAGTATTGGGCCCCTACTTAAACAAGATGGGTCCTACACAGATGACAGCAAGGAAATGAGTGAGCTACTCAAGTCCCAAAGATCAAAATGAATTTTTTATGAGAGAGCCACAAAATTTGATTAACACAAGCCTATCCGATGTTATCCTGACGCCAAATGACTTCGAACAGGCGATAAATGACATGCCCATGCACTCTGCCCCAGGGCCAGACTCATGGAGCTCTGTGTTCATCAAGAACTGCAAGAAGCCCCTATCACGAGCCTTTTCCATCCTATGGAGAGGGAGCATGGACACGGGGGTTGTAATAGGGGTCGTCCCACAGTTACTAAAAACAACAGACATAGCCCCACTCCACAAAGGGGGCAGTAAAGCAACAGCAAAGAACGATGGGCTTAGAGAACACTTATCATCTGTTGACTGGGGTAACGAAGAGAGCTATCAATATGACAGTTTTCTGAACACTATACATGCTGCTCAAAGAACGTTTATCCCTTATAAAGAAATTAGATCATATAGAAATGACCCAAAATTGATGAATAATAGGCTGAAATATCTACTAGGGCATAAGAAAGGAATTTATAGGCATATCAAAAGAGGCGAGGGTCATCTTATGAATCAGTATATTGACATTAAGAGGGACATTAAAAAGGGGATAAGAAAAGCTAAAAGGGACTATGAAATTAAAGTTGCAGATGCAGTTCAATGTAGATAAATGCAAGGCCAACAGATTACTTGGATTTATCTCAAGAAGAATAAGTAACAAAAGTCAAAAAGTTTTTTCCAGGTATATAGAACAAAAGTCGGAGATAAGATAGGTCCCCTTAAAAATAACTATGGGCATCTTACTGACAAAGAGAATGAAATGTGCTCGATTTTTAATAATTATTTTCTCTCAGTTTTTACACAGGAAGACACTAATAATATTCCGGTAATTAATTTTTATAGTGGGCCAGAAGAAGATAAATTATGTAACATCACAGTCACTACTGAAATGGTTGTGAAGCAGATAGACCGACTGAAGCAAAATAAGTCACCGGGTCCTGATGAGGTTTTTTCAAGGGTTCTTAAGGAATGCAAAATGGAAGTCTGTGAACCATTAACTAATATTTTTAATTTATATCTTCAAACAGGTGTAGTGTGTGATATGTGGAAGATGGCTAATGTAATTCCTATTTTTGTTAGGTAAGACACATATGCAACAGTTAGGTATCTTTATTTCGAAACGTTTCGCCTACACAGTAGGCTTCTTCAGTCGAGTACAGAAAAGTTGATAGAAGCAGAAGATACTTGAAGACGATGTAATCAGTCCATCACCCTTAAAGTTTTGAGGTGGTCAGTCCCTCAGTCTGGAGAAGAGCATTGTTCCATAGAATGAAACAATATTGTTTCATAGAATGAAACAATATTGTTTCATAGAATGAAACAATATTGTTTCATTCTATGGAACAATGCTCTTCTCCAGACTGAGGGACTGACCACCTCAAAACTTTAAGGGTGATGGACTGATTACATCGTCTTCAAGTATCTTCTGCTTCTATCAACTTTTCTGTACTCGACTGAAGAAGCCTACTGTGTAGGCGAAACGTTTCGAAATAAAGATACCTAACTGTTGCATATGTGTCTTACCTAACAACCTGTCGGTATTTTATACCATTTTAATGTTCAATTCCTATTTTTAAAACAGGGGACAAGTCGTTACCGTCAAATTACCGCCCAATAAGCCTGACCTCAATTGTAGGCAAATTACTAGAGTCAATTATAGCTGAGACTATAAGAAGCCATCTCGATAAGCATAGCTTGATTAATGATACTCAGCATGGATTCACAAGAGGCCGGTCTTGTGTAACTAATTTATTAACTTTCTTCAGTAAAGCTTTTAAGGCTGTTGACCACGATAAAGAATTTGATATTATTTACTTAGATTTTAGTAAGGCATTTGATAGAGTTCCGCACCAAAGACTGTTGAAGAAAGTAGCAGGTCATGGCATTGGGGGAAGGGTGCTCTTGTGGATCGAATCATGGCTCACAGACAGGAAGCAGAGAGTGTCCATAAATGGGGTTAAATCCGAGTGGGGATCAGTAACAAGTGGCGTTCCACAGGGATCAGTCTTGTGCCCGTTGTTGTTTATAATATATATCAATGATCTTGATGTAGGAATTACTAGTGATATGAGCAAATTCGCCGATGACACGAAGATAGGTAGGATAATTGATTCAAACGTAGATGTTAGGGAACTTCAGAAGGATTTAGACAAACTCTACTCTTGGTCAGAAAAGTGGCAGATGCAGTTCAATGTAGATAAATGCAAGGCCAACAGATTACTTGGATTTATCTCAAGAAGAATAAGTAACAAAAGTCCAAAAGTTATTTTACAGCTCTATACATCACTAGTGAGGCCTCATTTGGATTATGCTGCTCAGTTTTGGTCCCCTTACTACAGGATGGATATAGACTCATTAGAGAACATACAGAGAAGAATGACTAAAATGATTTACTGTGTAAGGAACCTCCCGTATGAAGATAGACTTAAAGCCTTGGTATAAACCTTGGTAATAAATACCGACAAGTTGGTTTAGAAAGACACTTAAGCAAACACTATAACATATTTATTAGAAAACGAGAAAGACGTTATATATATATATAGGCGGAGAGTGAGGTGTGACGCACGTGACCTGAGGAATGTCATAAGAACATAAGAATGGAGGAACACTGTAGAAGGCCTACTGGCCCATGCGAGGCCGGTCCTTATCAAAACAACCTCTACCTATGATGAGGACGGGTAGACGATGAAATCATGTGACTCCTGTGTTGTTGGGTTGGTGCTGCTTAAGTATCATGTATGCCAATGTTTTTGAAATTTTGTAGTTTCCAGTGGTGACCTGTACTTAACTTAGAGTGGTGACCTGTACTTAACTCTGTGAAGAAGTGTCTTGTTTGCTCCCGTGGACGGAACCAAGATGCCCTCCATCGAGCAACTTTACCAGCAACTTAAGGAAGAATTGAGGGCAGCGAAGATGGAGATACGGCGATTGACCGAGGAAAACAAGAGGATTCGTAGTAGTCCTCCTGTTTCGAGTCCTCAGGTCAAGAAGGGATCGTGGTCAGTGGCTGGACAGCAGGGGACGACGAAGTTGACGATCAAGAAGACGAATGGAAAGCCAGAAACGTTGAAGAAGAAAGAGACTGCTGTGGAAACTCCTGTGGAAACCTCCAACGCATTCTCGGTGCTACCCGACGAATCTGAGTCGACTACTGGGATCGTCACAACGAACGACAACAAGGAAGGTAAGAATATTGTTGTTGTTGGGGATAGCCAGGTTAGATACATGGATAGGGCATTCTGCTTGAAGGACAGGAGTAGGAGATAGAGGGTATGCTTTCCTGGGGCTGGGATGGAGGACATTGTTAGCCGGCTTGACAACATCATGAACGGTAATGGGATCAATCCTATTATTTGCCTCAGTGCTGGAGGCAATGATGTAGGCAAGCGTAGAAGTGAGGATTTAGTTAGAAAGTTCAGGACAGCTATAGACATAATTAGGAAGAACGGGGGGCACCCTGTTATATGTGGCATTTTGCCAAGAACAGGTGTTGGCAATGAATGGTTGTCCAGAGCAATTGGTATTAATTGTTGGCTGGATAAACACTGTAAGGATAATGCAGTACCATTCATTGAACTCTGGGACAACTTCTATGGCCGAAATGACATGTATGCCAGGGATGGGGTTCACTTATCCAGGGCAGGTGTGGGTTTTCTTGCTAACTCAGTTGAGGGGGTTGTTAGGACTTTAAACTAGGATTAGTTAGAGGTATGGGTTTAGAAATGATAAATAATGAGTATGGATATATTGACTTATGCTCTGATATTAAGAATCTTAATAGTAACTGTCATGAGGAAATGGTATGGTGATACCGACAAGATGTGGAAAAAGACACTATTGTACAGTTCAGGACATTTATTAAAGGAAACGTTTCGCCACGAGTGTCTTTTTCCACAGTAACTGTCATGGAGTAACTCTGGGTAATGATAATTTCAGAAATTGTGTAAAAACAAAGATGAATAGGAAAAATGAGCAGAAGAAAAAACATATGATGGTATTTTATGCTAACAGTCGAAGTGCAAGTAATAAAATTAATGAACTACGTTTGGTAGCATGTTGCACATGTGTCTTAACTTTCATATTGTCGGTATTTTATACCTTTCTTGCACAACTTTGATATCATTGCATTAACTGAAACGTGGTATGATTTAAAGAGTCGGGATATGACTGCTGAGTGTAATATTAAGGGATTTAAGCTGTTCAATGTGGATAAATGTAATGGGAAGGGGGGAGGAGTTGCATTGTATGTTCGAGAAAATATTAATTGTTGCATAAAAACAGGTATAAAAATAGATGGAGCAGTAACAGAGTCTGTTTGGGTAGAGTTCGTAGAGGGTCAAGAAAATTTAATTCTAGGTGTAATATACCGACCTCCAGGCTTGGATCACGATAGAGGGAGACTTCTTTGGGACGAAATTGTTAGGGCTTCTGGAAACAGTAACGTAGTCATAGTAGGGGACTTTAACTTTAGTTAAATTGACTGGAATTCTTTGACAGGTAATCTAGAGTCCAGTGACTTTATGGAAACAGTTCAGGACTGTTTTCTGAAACAGAGCGTAACTGAGCCTACCAGGGGTAATAATTTGCTAGACCTAGTCTTGTCAAATAAGGAAACACTCGTGAATAATCTGGAGATCACTGAAGAGCTTGGCGCAAGTGATCACAGATCCATCACTTTTAGCATTAATTGGGAATGCAAGAATAATGATAATACAGTAAAAATCCCTGATTTTCGTTCTGCCGATTTTAATGGACTTAGGGAACATCTGTCTAATCTTGATTGGGGTTATCTAGCTAATGATTTTATTGACGATAATCATACTTATGAATATGAAGGGATCTGCTTTTATAATTGTTTTCTTAATAATGTACACAGTGCCCAGAGTATATACATTCCCCAGAGAGAAATTAGGTCTAATAATAACGATCCCAAATGGGTTAACAGGAGGCTAAAGCATCTATTAGGGGAGAAAAGGGGAATTTATAGGCGCATCAGAAGAGGAGAGGTTAACCTTACTGACCAATATGTTCAGCTTAAAAGAGAAGTAAAAAAGGGGATTAGAAAGGCTAAACGTGACTATGAAATTAGAGTTGCTAATGAATCAAAGACTAATCCAAAGGGGTTCTTTCAAGTGTATAGGACGAAGGTGATGGAAAAAGTAGGACCTCTGAAATCTGGGAATGGACAGCTGACGGATAATGAACTGGAAATGTGTTCCTTATTTAATGACTAATTTTTGTCAGTTTTTACACAGGAAGATGTAAATGAGATTCCAGTAATTAACAATTATTTAGTTCCTGATGAATTTAAGTTAACTAATATTACTGTCACGAGGGACATGGTTATTAAACAGATAGACAAACTGAAACAAAATAAGTCCCCGGGACCCGATGAGTTGTTTTCAAGGGTACTTAAGGAATGCAAGATGGAGCTTAGTCATCCATTAACGAGTGTATTCAATGCGTCCATCCTTACCAGTGTTGTGCCAGAGATGTGGAAGATGGCTAATGTGGTTCCTATATTCAAATCAGGGGATAAGTCCACTCCTTCAAATTACCGTCCAATAAGCCTGACATCTATAGTGGGCAAGTTATTAGAATCAATTATAGCTGACATTATCAGAAGTCACCTTGAAGAGCATAACTTGATAAATGAATCTCAGCATGGATTCACGAGAGGTCGTTCCTGCCTGACAAACTTACTGACGTTCTTCAATAGAACATTTGAGGCAGTTGACAGTGATAAAGAATATGATATTGTTTATTTGGATTTTAGTAAAGCCTTCGACAGAGTACCTCACAAGAGACTCTTAAGAAAAGTGGCAGCTCATGGTATAGGAGGTAAAGTTCTAGCATGGATTGAGGCATGGCTTACCAATAGAAAGCAGAGAGTTACCATTAATGGAGTGAAATCTGAATGGGGATTAGTCACTAGTGGCGTTCCACAAGGATCAGTTTTAGGCCCTCTCTTGTTCATAATTTACATTAATGACCTTGAACATAAGAACATAAGAAAAGAGGAACACTGCAGCAAGCCTGTTGGCCCATACTAGGCAGGTCCTTTACAATTCATCCCACTAACAAACATTTGACCAACCCAATTTTCAATGCCACCCAAGAAACATGCTCCGATGTGCAAGCCCCTCTCAAATCCAACCCCTCCCACTCATGTACTTATCCAACCTAAATTTGAAACTACCCAAAGTCCTAGCCTCAATAACCCAACTAGGTAGACTGTTCCACTCATCAACTACCCTATTTCCAAACCAATACTTTCCTATGTCCTTTCTAAATCTAAACTTATCTAATTTAAATCCATTACTGCGGGTTCTCTCTTGGAGAGATATCCTCAAGACCTTGTTAATATCCCCTTTATTAATACCTATCTTCCACTTATACACTTCGATCAGGTCTCCCCTCATTCTTCGTCTAACAAGTGAATGTAACTTAAGAGTCTTCAATCTTTCTTCATAAGGAAGATTTCTAATGCTATGTATTAATTTAGTCATCCTACGCTGAATGTTTTCTAACGAATTTATGTCCATTCTGTAATATGGAGACCAGAATTGAGCTGCATAATCTAGGTGAGGCCTTACTAATGATGTATAAAGCTGCAGTATGACCTCTGGACTTCTGTTGCTTACACTTCTTGATATAAATCCCAGTAATCTATTTGCCTTATTACGTACGCTTAGGCATTGCTGTCTTGGTTTAAGGTTGCTGCTTACCATAACCCCCAAGTCCTTTTCGCAATCTGTATGGCTAAGTTCTACATTATTTAACTTATAAGTGCTAGGGTTATGGACACTCCCGAGCTTCAGAACCTTGCATTTATCTACATTGAACTGCATCTGCCACTTTTCTGACCAAGAGTAAAGTTTGTCTAAATCCTCCTGAAGTTCCCTAACATCTACGTTTGAATCAATTATCCTACCTATCTTCGTGTCATCAGCGAATTTGCTCATATCACTAGTAATTCCTTCATCAAGATCATTGATATATATTATAAACAACAACGGGCCCAAGACTGATCCCTGTGGAACGCCACTTGTAACTGATCCCCACTCGGATTTAACCCCATTTATGGACACTCTCTGCTTCCTGTCTGTGAGCCATGACTCGATCCACGAGAGCACCCTTCCCCCAATGCCATGAGCTGCTACTTTCTTCAACAGTCTTTGGTGCGGAACTCTATCAAATGCCTTACTAAAATCTAAGTAAATAATATCAAATTCTTTATCATGGT